>NC_081555.1:167660431-167792931 GCF_963082655.1 Stomoxys calcitrans | reverse complement strand
AGACAATCGAGCACTTGCTATATTCATGTCTGGGTCTGAAGGGACGCAGGCTCTTCTTTCTGGGGAGTCGGTTCTTCGGCGATCTGTGTGATCGTGCGAACGTACCTATGGAAGGTCTCCTGAGATTTCTTAATGGGACGGGATGGTGCCATAAGCTCCGGCGAAGGCACATCCGTGCTTGCGTGGTCCTCCATTCCTCCTATTTCTTTTCATTCGTCCTCGGGATTTGGCTCGAGGTCTCACATCTCCTTTCTCTTATCTTTCTTTCTAGTGCATCGCAATGGACCGAACTGGCCTCTGAGTGAACTCATCTATGTTGGGCAACCCATTGAACCTAACCTAAGGTCGAGGTGCGTGGCGAAATGAATGGAGATCCTGAATAAATTACGGGCTCATGACCACTCTGGTCCTACATTCCTCCTATTTCTTTTCATTCGTCCTCGGGATTTGGCCCGAGGTCTCACATCTCCTTCCTCTTATCTTTCTTTCTAGTGCATCGCAATGGACCGAACTGGCCTCTGAGTGAATTCATCTATGTTGGGCAACCCATTGAACCTAACCTAAGGTTGAGGTTCGTGGCGAAATGAATGGAAATCCTGAATAAATTACGGGCTCATGACATAGCGCTTACTTGGGATTCCTGACGTGAAGGAGGACAATATGCTTTATGAGCTCCATGAGGAGGAGTGTCCGGTTGTCGGTCTCGCAATCGTGACACTTGTCGGGCTGCTGCCATGGTGATGGCCAGTACGAAGTCGGTGTACATGGACTTAACGTCGATCGAAGTAGAATGAAAGAATTGCTGGATTTTATTAAGAGCTCACTCAGCGCACTGTGTGATATGGAAATCCCTCATAATGATTGTAGAAACTGTGCTGATGAAGATGAGGAGGATATGATCGAACATTGTTTTGATCATGTCCAGGTCTAAACACGTAAAAAAAGCGTTTGGAATATCTTTGTGCCAAACAAATCTGTTTTATTGGGGAAGTACATTCTAGAATTACTGCGCAAAATTTCCCTCAACCGTTCAACGTTAGCCACAAATTTGCCACATTTTTATACCCTCCACCATAAGATGGGGGGTATACTAATTTCGTCATTCTGTTTGTAACTACTTGAAATATTCGTCTGAGACCCCATAAAGTATATATATTCTTGATGGTCGCGACATTTTATGTCGATCTAGCCATGTCCGCCCGTTTGTCCGTCCGTCTGTCGAAAGCACGCTAACTTCCGAAGGAGTAAAGCTAGCCGCTTGAAATTTTGCACAAATGCTTTTTATTAGCGTAGGTCGGTTGGTATTGTAAATGGGCCATATCGGTTCATGTTTTGATATAGCTGCCATATAAACCGATCTTGGGTCTTGACTTCTTGAGCCTCTAGAGGGCGCAACTCTTATCCGATTTGAATGAATTTTGGCACGACGTGTTTTGTTATGATATCCAACAACTGTGCCAAGTATGGTTCAAATCGGTCAATAACCTGATATAGCTGCCATATAAACCGATCTTGGGTCTTGACTTCTTGAACCTCTAGAGTGCGCAATTCTTATCCGATTTGAATGAATTTTGGCACGACGTGTTTTGTTATGATATCCAACAACTGTGCCAAGTATGGTTCAAATCGGTCAATAACCTGATATAGCTGCCATATAAACCGATCTTGGGTCTTGACTTCTTGAACCTCTAGAGTGCGCAATTCTTATCCGATTGGAATGAAATTTCGCACGACATGTTTTGTTATGATATCCAACAACTGTGCCAAGTATGGTTCAAATCGGTTCATAACCTGATATAACTGCCATTTAACCGTTCTTGGGTCTTGACTTCTTGAGCCCCTAGAGGGCGCAATTCTTATTCGATTGGAATGAAATTTTGCACCACGTGTTTTGTTTTGATATCCAACAACTGTGCCAAGTATGCTTCACATCGGTCCATAACCTGATATAGCTGCCATATAAACCGATCTTGGGTCTTGACTTCTTGAGCCTCTAGAGGGCGCAATTCTTATCCGATTGGAATGAAATTTTGCACGACATGTTTTGTTATGATATCCAATAACTGTATGATTCAAATCGGTTAATAACCTGATATAGCTGCCATCGGTCGGATCGGTTTATATGACTCAAATCGCTTAATAACCTGATATAGCTGCCATATAAACCGATCTGGGATCTTGACTTCTTGAGCCTCTAGAGCTCGCAATTATTATCCGATTTGGCTGAAATTTTGTACGACGGATCCTCTCATGACCATCAACATACGTGTTTATTATGGTCTGAATCGGTCTATAGCCCGATACATCTCCCATATAAATCGATCTCTCTATTTTACTTTTTGAGCCCCCTACTTTACTTCTTGAGCCCCAAAAAATAATTTAATTATAGTCTAAACCGGATCATATCTTCATATCGCTCTAATAGCAGAGCAAATCTTTTCTTATATCATTTTTTGATTAAGAAGAGATGCCGGGAAAAGAACTCGACAAATGCGCTCCATGGTGGAGGGTATATAAGATTCGGCCCGGCCGAACTTTGCATGCTTTCACTTGTTTGATGTTAAAAATATTCAGCAGAAACTATTGCTTGCTTCCATTTTGTCCATACAGTTCTTGAACGGGGCAAATCGGAACATATTTAGATATAAATGTCATTAATAGCGGTTTCCCCATTTCGAATATTGAACCTATAAAATCGCATTTAGTATTAAATCTCTGAACCATAAGGTGTGTTTGACTCCTTGACATCTGTGCCAAATACTATCCAAATTTGGCCATGTAGTCGGAGGTATCCAAAGTATGATTTTTTTTAAAGCAAATTTCTCTCAGACATTTTAAAATATGTAAATTATTCTCAAAACTGCAGGGAAAAAAAATCATCCATACTATCCACTCATTGCCACACCATAAATTTTGTATTAACTATGTAGGATATTGGGTACATCCTGCTCACTGAACTTCATGCAAACGAATAATAAACGAATCCTTCCATGCCATCCATACATCCATCGCGGCGTCTTTACTTCTTAGGCAAGCTAATGCCTTAAGAAACTTATAAATTATTCACTACACAATGCCACCAAATGGTGGCATATGCTGGGGGTTTGCCGACACAAACACTCCGGTAATAGATTAACAGGCGACACCTTATAATTAATTCACAACCAGGAATTAAAATAATTTGCTCGCGAAAGTATAACACTTTCGCGTTATCCTGTCTTTGTCTGGCACAAATCCCTAAGCGACTTGAGAAACTCAACTCAAAGGTTGGCAAAGACACATTTCCGAGGAAAAGTAAAAGTTTTGCATGTCTGCCTAGTGAAGGATAAGACCAAAAAAAGGGGGGTGCAAGCAAAGAAACTTGTTGTTGATGATTCATCCCCCTACAGCCCCAATTTTTCGTTTGTTATTTCCCAAGAAAGGGTTAAAGTATGTGTGTGTGTGTGTGCATTTCCTTTTCAAGGTTATCCCCTTTTTCTTTATGGAACTTTCTACCCATCCTTAGTAGTATAACCACATTAACTGACATTCACATGGCATGCTATATTTCCCTAGCTTTTGGTAGCGTTTCGAAGTAGTCCTTGGAAATTGCCTCATAAAACGCTTATCATAAACGCTTTGTCAATATTCGTAAAGCGTATTAAATATAGGCAATCTATTACTGCTCAATCTTGCCAAACTCTCATCTGTGTCATCCCAATTTATATTTATTGGCTGGATCAGCAGCCACCTCGCCTCTGTCTGTCCGTTCGTCACTCGTTTACTTTATGCTTTGGGAGTGACATTTTCTCTGCTCTCTGTTGTTGGCAAGCCACCGGCAAAATCTCTATCCTCAACCCGATCCACTCACAATGATGTTATTCATGGGAGTTTCAAGCATGTTAATGTGGCCTTCATTTTTTGGTTGTAGTCTCGGTGAAGGTTTATCAAAAGGATTAACGGCATATGCATGGCATGGTACGCAGGACTACACGTGTACGATGCTATCAGTGAGCAAAGCGGAAGTAAAAGGGTTATGCCTTGATGATGACTTATTTCGAATGTGTGTGCTATGAGAGGATTTGTGGAAAATTGAAATAAATGTCTGTGTTTTTTTTTCTTATATGAATTATGTTGTCGAAAACGCCCATTCTACAGAAAGAAATGGAAGGAATTAAGAAAATCTCAACGATTCGGGGCGTTATGGAACATGATGTGTTATTTTGGTATTAGAAAACTAACTAAAGCTCGATTTTCACAAAAAACAAGTCAAAAGGCATTAAGTTCGGCCGGGCCGAACTTTGGATACCCACCACCTCGGGTATATATGTAAACCCCCTTTCGATGAAACCCCCTTTCGATGAAAATTGGATAGCTTATGCACATAAATTCGGCACGGACATTGAGTGGTCTTACAAATATAAGTCACTGTTTTGAAATAAAGTTTTTATGGGCCTCAGACCCTTTATCGGCAGATCGATCTATATGGCAGCTATATCTAAATATATTCCGATTTAACTCCGGTCCTATGTTAGTAGGCCTAAAACTAATCACTGTTTCAAATTTCGGCGAAATCGGTTAAAAAATAAAGCTATTATGGGCTACAGACCCTTTATCGGCAGATCGGTCTACATGGCAGCTATATCTAAATATAGTGCGATCTGAACTATATTTGGGTTCTATGTTAGGAGGCCTAAAACTAACCACTGTTTCAAATTTCGGCGAAATCGGTTAAAAAATAAAGCTATTATGGGCTACAGACCCTTTATCGGCAGATCGGTCTACATGGCAGCTATATCTAAATATAGTGCGATCTGAACTATAATTGGGTCCTATGTTAGGAGGCCTAAAACTTTTCACTGTTTCAAATTTCAGCGAAATCGGTTAAAAAATAAAGTTTTTATGGGCTTCAGACCCTTTATCGGGAGATCGGTCTACATGGCAGCTATATCTAAATATAGTGCGATCTGAACTATATTTGGGTCCTATGTTAGGAGGCCTAAAACTTTTCACTGTTTCAAATTTCAGCGAAATAGGTTAAGAAATAAAGTTTTTATGGGCTTCAGACCCTTTATCGGGAGATCGGACTATATGGTAGCTATATCTAAATATAGTCCGATCTGATCTCTATTTGGGTCAGATATTGGTAGGTCTAAAACTACTCACTGTTTCAAATTTCGGCGAAATCGGTTAAAAAATAAAGCTTTTATGGGCTACAGACCCTTTATCGGGAGATCGGTTTATATGGCAGATATATGTAAATATAGTCCGATCTGAACTATATTTGGGTCCTATGTTAGGAGGCCTAAAACTACTCAATGTTTCAAATTTCAGCGAAATCGGTTAAGAAATAAAGCTTTTATGGGCTTCAGACCCTTTATCGGGAGATCGGTTTATATGGCAGATATATGTAAATATAGTCCGATCTGAACCATATTTGGGTCCTATGTTAGGAGGCCTAAAACTACTCAATGTTTCAAATTTCAGCGAAATCGGTTAAGAAATAAAGTTTTTATGGGCTTCAGACCCTTTATCGGGAGATCGGACAATATGGTAGCTATATCTAAATATAGTCCGATCTGATCTATATTTGGGTCCTATGTTAGGAGGCCTAAAACTTATCACTGTTTTAAAGTTAACAAAATCGGTTAAAAAAAAGCTTTTATGGGCTTCAGACCCTTAATCGGGAGATCGGTCTATATGGCAGCTATATCTTAATATAATCCGATCTGAACAATATTTGCGTTAGATGTCGGGAGGCCTAAAACTACTCACTGTTTAATTATTAAATTAAATTAATTTCAGCAAATTCGGACGAAAAATTAAATGTGTATGGGTATTAGACCCTCTATCGGAAAATCGGTCTATATAGCAGCTATATCCAAATATGGTCCGATTTGGGCCGTTGAAGAACTTAACCAGCGTGCATCACAAAGGAGTATCTGTGCCAAATTTCAGCTCAATATCTCAATGTTAGAAGGCTCTAGAGTAATTGCAAAAGACAGACGGACAGACACACGGACATCGATAAATCGTCTTAGAATTTTACGACGATCCGAAATATATATGCTTTGTAGGGTCGGAAATTGATATTTCGTTGTGTTGCAAACGGAATGACTAAATGAATATACCCCCCATCCTACGGTGGTGGGTATAAAAATGTAGCGACTTTGAAAAACAAAGTTTTTATACCCTACACCACTACTGTGGTACGGGGTATTATAACTTAGTGAATTAGTTTGTAACACCCAAACAGAAGAGAGATAGACCCATTGATAAGTATACCGATCGGTACAGAATCACTTTCTGATTCGATTTAGCTATGTCCGTCTCTCTGTCTGTCTGTCTGTCCGTCCGTCTGTCCATGTTAATTTGTGTACAAACTACAGGTCGCAATTTTCATCCGATCGTCTTTAAATTTGGTACAGGAATATTTTTCGGCCTAGAGACGAAGCCTATTGAAATTGGAGAACATCGGTTCAAATTTACATATAGCTCCCATATATATGTTCATCCGATTTTCAGAAATAATGCAATAAAATGATCATTTGTTAACCGATTCTCTCGAAATTTGGTAGGAAAGATTTTTTTATGACTCTCGACATTACTGGTGAATTTCATAGAAATCGGTTCAGATTAAGATATAGCTCTCATGTATATATATCGCCCGATTTACACTCCTAGAGCCATTGCAAGCGCATTTATTGACCAATCTTTCTAAAATTTTGTACAACACCTTCCTCAACGACTACCTCAATATACGAGTAGTTTGCTTGATATCGGTTCAGATTTGGATATAGCTCCCATATATATGTTCGTCCGATTTGGAGAAATAATGCAATGAAATGGTCATTCGTTAACCGATTCTCTCGAAATTTGGTGGGAAGGATTTTTTTATGACTCTCGACATTACTGGTGAATTTCATAGAAATCGGTTCAGATTAAGATATAGCTCTCATGTATATATATCGCCCGATTTACACTCCTAGAGCCATTGCAAGCGCATTTATTGACCAATCATCCCAAAATTTTGTACAACGCCTTGCCCGACGACTTCAACATTATCTGAGAAATTTGTTCGAAATCGGTTCAAAATCAGATATAGCTCCCATATAGATGTTTGTCAGATTTTAGGCAATTTACAGTTTGAACATATTTGCTCGCCGAGGTCGATCAAAATTGGTTCATAATTCTATATAGCTCCCACATTGTACATATAGGGTAGGTGTAGGGTATTATGCAGTAGGCACCGCCCGACTTTTGCCCTTCCTTACTGGTTTTCTTCAAAATATAAGGCATTTTACTTCCTTATATGATATTCGTTATGTGAAATTAGGTAATTATGTTGATATTGAATTTTGTTTTTTGACATTTCAATTTTAGCCTGTTCCTTCAATTTAGGTATCTTTCCGTTCTTTTATGATTTGCCCAAAAAATTGCCTAATCCATGTCAAAGCTAAGTTTTTGCGTCACGCTATTTATGACCCATGGTGCAGGGCATTTTGTAAATTGGACAATTTTTTCCCTGTGATCGATCGCATAAAAAGAAAACTAAAACACAGACTTAATTTTTTGGAAAATTATGTCATGGTACATTTATGACCGTTTATGAGGTCATATAACTAAGGCCTGTAAACGAGGACGATAAACGCTTGGCTATGGTGTTTTTGGAAAATTGGCTAATTTATGACCTTTTTGTTGCGTAACACGGAATTGGTTTCCTGGGAATTTGGCCCATGGACAAAGACAATGAAATGTTGTTACAGTTTTTTACCAAACAAAAAAACTGCACTAAAAATTGGTCAAAAAACTGGTGCACTCTATTTATGGCCTTTCGAAGTGAGAGTGATCTTTTTTAAATGACAATTTGGTTTTTTTTTTTTTTGGGTGATTTGAAGAAGCCAAGCATTTGGTCGGGCAGCAAGCCAGCAAGAACAGTTGTGGTTTGGGAAGGTAAATTAAAAAAAAAATATTTTTCAAAAAAAAACTGTAAGTGAATAACAAGGAAAATTGTTGTTTGTGACTTTCTCTTTTAGGAATTTTAGAAATTCTTGGATATTCAACGCCCACTCTGACTTTTGGTCTAATTATCCACAACAAACGTGTCTTAAGGCGCTTCTTGAATGCAGTGTACCCTACCTTGGGCATATTTTGTGTGACTAAACCATGTTTTAGGCAAAAAGTCAAAGGATTATCCAGGCGATTTGTGAGAAGCAATTCCATTGCCCTCTTTAAGCGAAAGGGGTGTCACTTTGTTTGCAAAATATACAAATTATAAACGCAGCAATCGAGAGCCTGCTCTCAGTATAGTGGGTGTCCCCACAACATTTTCTTAGTATTTAAACTCAAGTTGGTCCTTTTTCCATATTTTTCTTTGCCTTTTCGCATTTCGCTATAAACGCATGCGCATGGTTTAATTAGGCAAGGGTAAGCGTATCAGTCTAACGAAAGGATTAAATTCAAAAGTCAAACTGCTGGCCTCTCCTCTTGCTATTTCGGGGTTATTTTATGTGTCTTCTCTTGCTGTTGGCCACTACCGAATGTCCTTGCAATGCTTTGTGATCATTGTTTGTTGTTAATTGTCATTTTATTGATCTGGCTTTTGTGAGGCCCGAGTGTTGGTTGACCTTCTAAGTAAAGGATTAGAAATAAGTTAAGTCCTTCGGAGTGTGTTTGTGTCTGCAAACCGAAATGACTTATTCCTAATCCAATGAGAAAAGAGGAAGTTTTCAACCTGGCTGCCAGGGAAAATGTGGGAAATAACGCTGAAAATAAAACCTGTGTATGAAAAAAGGATTAGAATTCGCATAGAAGCGTTTGTTCAGCGAAATAAAAGAGAGAATTATAAAGAAGAAATAAAAAGTTTCTGTGTAAAGTGCTATTGTTTAAGCATTGCTTTTAAAGTTTTTTATTCTTGGTCTTCGTAAAAATCTAAAAAATCATGTCTGTCCGTCCATCTTTTCAAATCTAGATACAGTCTTCGAAAACTGAGATATAAGACTGAAACTTTTCGCAAAATTGTAAGACAATATGTAATCAGATGTAATCTCTCCCTCAAAAAAGAAGATATTGAGCTCTAGATGTTCTCCATAAGCCGCTTAAGTTCTTGAACCGGCCAAATCGGTCATATCTGGATATAGCTGCCTTATATACTGATATAACCCCATTTGGCCATAATTTGAGACTGCGAGTTATACTAAGCCTCTCTATATCCAATCCAAGTATAGTTCTTATCGGACAATGTTTAGGTATAATTACCATATAGACCGATCTGCCGTTTACGAGTCTTCGGCATATAACGCACGCATATATTGGGTTGCCCAAAAAGTAATTGCGGATTTTTTTAAAAGAAAGTAAATGCATTTTTAATAAAACTTAGAATGAACTTTAATCAAATATACTTTTTTTACACTTTTTTTTTGTCAGAAGAAAGAATGCGATTACAGAGTCACAAGCTGTGAAAAAAATTTGTCAACGCCGACTATATGAAAAATCCGCAATTACTTTTTGGGCAACCCAATATATTGCCCAATTTCGCTGATATTTGGAACAATAAGTTGCATTGCAGTCACCAATGTCCGACCCGATAATGGTTCCTTACGGGAGCGAACTCCCTAAGAAGATTTTGTCAAAAGAAAAGAAGGAAGAGCGTGCTAAGTTCGGCCGTGCCGAATCTTATATACCCTCCACTATGGATCGCATTTGTCGAGTTCTATATGCAGTATCTCTCTTTAGGCAAACAAAGAATATTGAATAAGAACTGTTATGGTATTGGAGATATATCAAGTTATAGTCCGATTCGGACCATAAATGAATGATGAACATTGTAGAAGTCATTGTGTAATATTTCAGTTCATTCGGATAAGAATTGCGCCTTGTAGGGGCTCAAAAAGCAAAATCGAGAGATTGGTTTATATGGGAGCTGTATCAAGCTATTGATCGATTCAGATCATATAAGAGACGTATGTTGAAGGTCATGAGAGAAGCCGTTGCACAAAATTTCTTCCTAATCGTATGAGAATTGCGCCCTCTAGAGGCTCAAGAAGTCAAGGTCTCAGATCGGTTTATATGGCAGCTATATCCGGTTAGGCACCGATTTGCGCCATACTTAATACAGTTATTGGAAGTCATAACAAAACACCTCATGCAAAATTTCAGCCAAATCCGATGAAAATTGCGCCCTCTAGAGGCTCAAGAAGTCAAGATCCCAGATCGGTTTATATGGCAGCTATATCCGGTTAGGCACCGATTTGCGCCATACTTGGCCAAGTTGTTAGGTATCATAACAAAATACTTCGTGCAAAATTTCATTCAAAGCTGAAAGGAACTGCGCCCTCTGGAGTCTCAAGAAGTCAAGACCCAAGAACGGTTTATATGGGAGCTATATCAGGTTACGGACCGATTTCAACCATACTTAACACAGTTGTTGGAAGTCATAACGAAACACGTCATGCACAATTTTATTCACATCGGATAAGAATTGCGCCTTCTCGAGGCTCAAGAAGTCAAGACCCAAGAACGGTTTATATGGCAGCTATATCAGGTTATGGACCGATTTCAACCATACTTAGCACAGTTGTTGGAAGTCATAACGAAACACGTCATGCACAATTTTATTCACATCGGATAAGAATTGCGCCTTCTCGAGTCACAAGAAGTCAAGACCCAAGAACGGTTTATATGGCAGCTATATCAGGTTATGGACCGATTTCAACCATACTTAGCACAGTTGTTGGAAGTCATAGCGAATCACGTCGTGCAAAATTTCATTCCAATCGGATAAGAATTGCGCCCTCTGGAGTCTCAAGAAGTCAAGACCCTAGATCGGTTTATATGGCAGCTATATCAGGTTATTGACCGATTTGAACCATACTTACAACAGTTATTGGGTATCATAACAAAACACGTTGTGCAAAATTCCATTCCAATCGGATAAGAATTGCGCCCTATAGAGGCTCAAGAAGTCAAGATTCAAGATCGGTTTATATGGCAGCTATATCAGGTTATGGACCGCTTTGGACCATACTTGACGCAGTTATTGGACATCATAAGAAAACAAGTCGTGCAAAATTTTATTCCAATCGGATAAGAACTGCGCCTTATAGAGGCTCAAGAAGTCAAGACCCAAGATCGGTTTATATGGCAGCTCTGTCAAAACATGGACCGATATGGCCCATTGTATTTTTAATGATCTTGTATTTGTGAAATTTAATGATCTTGCCCTAACAGGCAAAAAACTTGAAAAATTAAAATATCGGCAAAGCCCAGCCAGGATTCGAACCTGGGCACACGGAGCAACAGCTAGAGCCATTGCCGTTGTCTTAGCGTTCGAAGCCATCAATACAACTTCCAACAGATGCACAAAATCATGTGTAGTACGGAAGAAGTGTAATTTGTCACAGAAAGAATGTCTGTCATTACACAAAAAATACATGCATTAGGGAAAGTACAGCTATTAGACATGGTTGTCGAGCGTGTTTAATGTGGTAATTGTATCATAGATGCGTTTTTGCTATTCATACGATTCAAATACAACATACCAACGCACGGCCCTTGAAGCCATCGCACCTAATATGGTTGAAAAGTCTTTTAACGAAAGACGAAACGCGTTCCATATTGGTTGGTGTGTGTTGCCATCTATGGCTTTCCTTTTCCATTTGCATCTCTGATCATTGAGCTTGTCTCGAAAGAGGAACAAACAAAAATTTTAAAATTTAATAAACCGATCTGGGGTCTTGACTTCTTGAGCCTCTAGAGGGCGCATTTTCCTCCGATTTGACTGAAATTATGTACGTGTTGTTTTAGTATCACTTCCAACAACTGTGTTAAGTATGATTCAAATCGGTTCATATTCTGGTGGAGATGTCGTATAAACCGATCTTGGATCTTGACTTCTTGAGACAATAGAGCGCTTAATTCTCATTCAATATGGCTGAAATTTTGCACTTGGTGTTTTGTTATGACTTCCAATAACTGTGCTAAGTATGGCGCAAATCGGTACATAACCTGATATAGCTGTCATATAAACCCATCCGGGATCTTGACTTCTTGAGCCTCTAGAGGGCGCAATTTTCATCCGATTTGGCTTCTCTCATGACCTTAAACACACGCGTCTTATATGGTCTGAATCGATCAACAGCTTGACGCAGCCCCCATATAAATCGATATCCCGATTTTGCTTCTTGAGCCACTACAAGGCGAAATGTAGTGGCTCAAGACAAATGCGATCCATGGTGGAGGGTATATAAGATTCGGGCCGGCCGAACTTAGCCCGCTCTTACTTGTTTCCTTTGATTTTTATACCCACACCCGAAGGATGGGAGTGAATTCATTTTGTCATTATGTTTGCAATACATCGAAATATCCATTTCCGACCCTTTAAAGTATATATATTCTTGATCGGCGTAAAAATTTAAGACGATCTAGACATGTTCGTCCGTCTGTCTGTTGAAATCACGCTACAGTCTTTAAAAATAAAGATATTGAGCTGAAACTTTGCACAGATTCTTTTTTTCCATAATCAGGTTAATCGGACTATGTCTAGATATAGCACCCATATAGACCGATCCGACGATTTTGGGTCTAAGGCCAATCAAAGGCACATATATCATCCGATTTTGCTGAAAGTTAGGATAATGAGTTGTGTTAGGCCCTTCGACATCCTTCGTCAATTTGGCCCAGATCAGTCGAGATTTGGATATAGCTGCCATATAGACCCATCCTCCGATTTAGGGTCTTAGGCGCATAAAAAACGCATTTATTATCAGATTTTGCTGAAATTTGGGACAGTGAGTTGTGTTAGGCCCTTCGACATCTTTCGTCAATTTGACCCATATCAGTCCACATTTGGATATAGCTGCCATATAGACCGATCCTCCGATTTAGGGTTTAGGCCCATAAAAACCACATTTATTATCCAATTTTGCTGAAATTGGGAGCAGTAAGTTGTGTTAGGCCCTTCAACATTCTTCGTCAATTTGGCCCAGATCGGTCCAGATTTGGATATAGCTGCCATATAGACCGATCCGCCGATTTAGGGTCTTAGGCCCATAAAAGCCACACTTATTCTCCGAATTTGCTGAAATTTGAAACATTGAGTTGTGTTGGGCCCTTCAGCATCCTTCGTCAATTTGGCCAAGATCGGTCCATATTTGGATATAGCTGCCATATAGACCGATCCTCCGATTAAGGGTCGTAGGCCCATAAAAGTCACATTAATAATCCGATTTGCTGAAATTTGGGACAGTGAGTTGTGTTAGGCCAGTCGACATCATTCTTCAATTTGGCCCTGATCGGTTCAAATTTGGGTATAGATGCCATATAAACCGATTCTCCGATTTAGGGTTTTAGGCCCATAAAACCCAAATTTTTTATCCGATTTTTCTGAAATTTGGGACAGTGAGTTGTGTTAGGCCCTTCGACATCTTTCGTCAATTTGACCCACATCAGTCCACATTTGGATATAGCTGCCATATAGACCGATCCTCCGATTAAGGGTCTTGGGCCCATAAAAGTCACATTTATAATCCGATTTTGCTGAAATTTGTGACAGTGTGTAGTCTTAGGCGTTTCGACATGTTTCTTCAATGTGGCGCTGATCGGTTCAAATTTGGATATAGCTGCCATATAGACCGATCTCTCGATTTAAAGTTTTGGGCCCATAAAAGGCGCATTTATTGTCCGATTTTGCCAAAATTTGGGATAGTAAGTTGTATTAGGCCTTTAAACATTTTTCTTCAATTTGGCTCAGATCGGTATAGATTTGGATATAGCTGCCATATAGACCGGTCTCTCGATTTAGGGTTTTGGGCCCATAAAAGCGCATTTATAGTCCGATGTCGCCGAAATTCGGGACATTGAGTTGAGTTAGACCCTTCAACTTTTTTCTTCAATTTTGCTCAGATCGGTTCAGATTTGGGTATAGATGCCATATAAACCGATCTCTCCATTTAAGGTTTTGGGAATCTGAGTATCCAATGAGTTTTTTACTTCTTGCATCAATGGTTGTTCCTTTTTCCAACGAAAATAAAAAATACATAAAAATACCAACAACTGAAAAACAACAATACCTTGGGTTTCCACATTTTATTATGCATTAACTCCTTTTGCCTTAACTCCTTTGCCCATTAACAGGGTCCTTATTGTTTATATATTTTTCGCGTAAGAGTTGGGCAAAATTGCAAAACAACGCAAAGACAAAACAAGGTAGAGAGGTAAGAGTCTCCGCAAAAAAAAAAAACCAAGAAAAGTAAATGCAACAACAAAATTCACTCAGGACACCTCATTTTATGGCCGAGCATTTATGCAACACAACTCCTTCATTCGCCAAAAAGGACAACAATAGACAACGAATGGTTATGAGTAGGGCTCTGTATGGGTATGAGGCTGTGTCTGTGTCGGTCTGTTCCTTCTGTTGTCCCTGCACAAAAGACATTGTGCAAAAATACTCATTTATTATGATTTTTGCTTAAAAAAAGGACACGAAGCCCCGAGCAAGAGAAAGTGGTAAAAAAGGATTCAACCCAGAGTGTGGTATTGTTGTTGCTGCTGCTGCCTAGCCTTAATGTGTTTGTGAGTGAGTGTTTGCCTTACACTTTAGTCCTTTATGAGTTATCCTTTTGTCTAACAAGGTTATTACAAGCTAACCATAAAGGTGTTTATGGTAGTGCTGTTGTTTTCTTTTTCCTGGTGCCCCCGGCTGGTTGGCGGGCTAGATGGCGAGTTAAGTAATTTGTTAACAAAAACAACAACAACTGCAAGCCAAGGAATACAAGAAGAATGTTTGAAAAAAATTTTATGGTTTGCTTAACAAAACGCAACATTATATATGATTACGCTTTTTAGCTGATTATGACTGCGTTGCGTTTTTTATGCAGAATTCCTAAGGAAGTTGCTCTTTAACGACCATGCGATGAGGTTGCATATGTTTTGTTGTAGCCACAAGAGTCTAGAAGGAGTAAAAAATGAATATTTTCTGAGAAATTTTAAGCCAAAGGATATTTTTTTTTTGCCCTAAAGTATGTTTGAAAGCCTTTCGCTTGAAAAAGGGTAATTCGTAGACAAAAAGTCATCATAAAAATTGGCAAAAATAAGCAAGAGTTGCCTAACCCTCTGCTGCATTTATATGCGTAGAAAATTAATAATCAACCTAAAGGCAAAGTTATTCATGGAATTTCTTCGCCATATTTTAACCAATTCCACGGGAAGGCCTTGACTCTTTCCATTTTGTCTCCTTGTTGTGATGGTGTTGAGGTAAAAGGATTACTTAATATTACAAAATGTTGGTAACAACTCTAAGGGACTTTACAGATGGAAAAAAAGTTGGATTTTCCTTTATAGGAAATAAATTGGCATGGGATTGATTTATAAGGAAACTGCATGACGTTTAACCTTGAAGAAGACAGTTTTGAGAAAATTATCTACTTAGAAATTAAGCCTGTAAAAAAGTGTACAAAATTGCCGTTCAAACTTGTGGTATACAAAACAGGGAGACATAAGCTGTGATTGTTACAAGGCATAGGTGTACTTCAAGTACCCAATTTCTGTCGAAAATCGGAGCTAATTTAGGACACTCATATGGAGATTACATCTAAGCATATGCTTCTGAGTTTATATATAAAAAGTAAAAAGCGTTAAGTTTGGCCAGGGCGAACTTTGGATACCCACCACTTCGGGTATATATGTAAACCACCTTTCGTCAAAATCCGGTGAAAAATGCATACCTTATGCCCCATAGAAGCTATAACGAAATATGTTCCGATTTGGATTAAATACTAATAAGCACAAGTCATTGCTCAATTGTGTAAAACAAAACTTTGATCTTTTTAGTAGCTATATACAAAAATAAACCAATCTGAACCAAAGACGACACGGATGTCGAAAAGCCTAACATAAGTCACTGTGTCAAATTTCAATGAAATCAGATTATAAATGCGACTTTTATGGGGCCAAGACCTTAAATCGAGATATAGGTCTATATGGCATCTATATCCAAATCTGGACCGATCTGGACCAAATTCACGACAGATGTCGAAGGGCCTAACACAACTCACTGTCCCAAACTTCAGCGACATCGGATTATAAATGCGCCTTTTATGGCCCCAAAACCTAAAACCGTGAGATCGGTCTATATGGAAGCTATATCCAAATCTGGACCGATCTGAGTCAAACTGAAGAAAAATGTGAAAGGGCTTAACACAACTCACTGTCCCAAATTTCAGCAAAATCGGATAATACAATAAATGTGGCTTTTATGGGCCTAAGAACCTAAATCGGCGGATCGGTCTTTATGGCAGCTATATCCAAATCTGGACTGATCTGGGCCAAATTGACGAAGGATATCGAAGGGTCTAACACAACTCACTGTCCCAGATTTCAGCAAAATCGGATAATAAATTTGGCTTTTATGGGCCTAAGACCCTAAATCGGAGGATCGGTCTATATGGTAGCTATATCCAAATCTGGACCGATCTGGGCCAAATTGACGAAGGATGTTAAAGGCTCCAACACAATTTACTGTCCCAAATTTCGGCGACATCGGATAATAAAGATGGCTTTTATGGGCTTATGACCCTAAATCGGCGGATCGGTATATATGACAGCTATTCCAAATCTGGACCGATGTGGGCCATATTGCAGAAGTATATCGAGGGGCATAACTTAACTCACTATCCCAAATTTCAACAAAATCGGACAATAAATGTAGCTTTTATGGGCCTAAGACCCTAAATCGGCAGATCGGTCTATATGGCAGCTATATCCAAATCTGAATAGATCTGAGCCAAATTGAAGAAGGATGTTGAAGGCTCTAACACAACTCGTTGTCCCAAATTTCAGCAAAATCTGATAATAAATGTGGCTTTTATGGGCCTAAGACCCTAAATCGGCTGATCGGTCTATATGGCAGCTATATCCAAATCTGGACCGATCTGAGCCAAATTGAAGAAGGATGTCGAAGGGCCTAACATAGCTCACTGTCCCGAATTTCGCCGAAATCTGACGATAAATGCGCCTTTTATGGCCCCAAAATCTTAAATCGATGGATCGGTCTATATGGCAGCAATATTGAAATCTGGACCGATTTGGGCCAAATTAAAGGAGAATGTCAAAAAGATAATAAATGTGGCTTTTATGGGCCTATAGCACATCTCCGAACTTAACCTGCTTATGAACAAACAAGTAAAAGCATGCTAAGTTCTGCCGTGCCGAATCTTATATACCCTCCACCATGGATCGCATTTGTCGAGTCCTTTTCCCGGCATCTCTTCTTAGGCAAAACAGGATATAAGAAAATATTTGCTCTGCTATTAGAGCGATATCAAGATATTGTCCGGTTTGGACCACAATTAAATTATATGTTGGAGATCTGTGTAAAATGTCCGCCAATTCGAATAAGAATTGCGCCCTTTGGGGGCCCAAGAAGTAAAATAGAGAGATCGATTTATATGGGAGCTGTATAGGGCTATACACCGATTAAGACCATAATAAACACGTACGTTGATGGTCGAATGCACGATGAGGGAATCCGTCATACAAAATTTCACGCAAATCGGATAATAATTGCGACCTCTAGAGGCTCAAGAAGTCAAGATCCCAGATCGGTTTATATGACAGCTATATCAGGTTATGAACCGATTTGAACCATACTTGGCACAGTTATTGGGTATCATAACAAAACGCGTCGTGCCAAAATTCATTCAAATCGGCTAAGAATTGCGCCCTCTAGAGGCTCAAGAAGTCAAGATCCCATGATCGGTTTATATGACAGCTATATCAGGTTATGGACCGTTTTCAACCATACTTGGCACAGTTATTGGATATCATAACAAAACGCGTCGTGCCAAAATTCATTCAAATCGGATAAGAATTGCGCCCTCTAGAGGCTCAAGAAGTGAAGACCCAAGATCGGTTTATATGACAGCTATATCAGGTTATGAACCGATTTGAACCATACTTGGCACAGTTATTGGATATCATAACAAAACGCATCGTTCCAAAATTCATTCAAATTGGATAAGAATTGCGCCATCTAGAGGCTCAAGAAGTCAAGACCCAAGATCGGTTTATATGACAGCTATATCAGGTTATGAACCGATTTGAACCATACTTGGCACAGTTATTGGATATCATAACAAAACGCGTCGTGCCAAAATTCATTCAAATCGGACAAGAATTGCGCCCTCTAGAGGCTCAAGAAGTCAAGACCCAAGATCGGTTTTAATGGCAGCTATATCAAAACATTAACCGATTTGGCCCATTTACAATCCCAACCTACCTACACTAATAAAAAGTATTTGTGCAAAATTTCAAGCGGCTAGCTTACTCCCTTCGAAAGTTAGAGTGCTTTCGTCAGACAGACAAACGGACGGACAGAGGGACGGACGGACAGACGAGCGGACAGAGGGACGGACATTTGAACGGACGCACGGACATGGCTAGATCGACTTAAAATGACATGACGCTCAAGAATATATTGGGTTGCCCAAAAAGTAACTGCGGATTTTTCATATAGTCGGCGTTGACAAATTTTTTCACAGCTTGCGACTCTGTAATTGCATTCTTTCTTCTGTCAGTTATCAGCTGTTACTTTGAGATTGCTTTAGAACAAAAATGTGTAAAAAAAGTATATTTGATTAAAGTTCATTCTAAGTTTTATTAAAAATGCATTTACTTTCTTTTAAAAAATCCGCAATTACTTTTTGGGCAACCCAATATATACTTTATGGGGTCTCAGATGCATATTTCGAGGTATTACAAACAGAATGACGAAATTAGTGTACCCCCATCCTATGGTGGAGGGTATAAAAAACTCATTAAAAGATTTATTTCTTCCAAGGCAAACAGTAGCTAATCTCTAAATAAGTCAATTTTTTTTACTTAGCCACCTAAAAAAAACAAAAAGTGCCACTTCCTTAATGGTATAGTAGCCACACTCCAGAAAACATAAAAGAAAATATGAAAATATCTCCTTAAAACCCATGATTGTTTTGGCAGTGGCCACAAAAAACACTACTACACAAAAAAAAAAAAAATCATGCCAACCATAAAACACTGAACTAGTTTTTTGACCAATTTTTAGTGCAGTTTTTTGTTCAGTGACCCTGCATTTATTTTTTTGCGTTGACCAACAATGATCTTGTCGATCATATTTCCCAAGAATTGGGAAAAAATTACGCAACAATGAAGTCATAAACTAACGAAAACTGTCGCTGCATGGATGACATAATTAGGCCGAAACTATTTTGCAAATTCCAAGTTTATAAGGTCATGTTTTGGGCGAAAACCGAAATTAGTTACGGCCAAAGTAAAAAGTCCTTCTTCCTTACACCAAAAAAACACAAACACACACACAAAGCCTTTGCAGCAAAAAGATAGCGACCATAAAAATCTTGGCAGCACTATTTGCTGATATGACGCAACTAGAGCAGGTCATCCAGCCTTAGTGTCATCCTTAGGCTGTGTGAGTGAGTGGCCTTAAAACACAATTAAAATCGAAATAAGGACACAATGTTTTAGTGTCCTTTTTGTTCCTTTTTTTGTTTGCTTGTAGGCTCACCCACATCTGTCCGTAGCATGTTTTGTGTGCATAGAAAAAAGGAAATAAAAATTATGATCCCTAGAAAAAAACTGTAACAAAAAATTGTAACAAAAATGCGAAAATCTTCAATTTTCCAGAAACTGAGGCTCCTTGGGCAGACTATTTACAACTGTAAAAAGGACATTGTGAGTTGCGTAATAATTTGCATATTTTTTCGCTAATGGTGGTTGTTGTTGTTGTTGCTGCTGCTGAGATCATTACCTACCAGATTGTTGGAAAATGCTGGGCTAAGGCAGAGAAGAGGACCATTATGTCCTCTCCCTAAGTTCCTGCTGTTTTACTTGAGAATTTTTATGTTTGCCAAAAACCGATCTAGTTTTTTGCACGACTTTGGTAAGCTGCCGCATTGTTTTGCGTTGTGTGTGTTTTATGTAAATTTTTATGATTTCTCTGAACTCATTGCTGGAAACAGAAAGGGAAAGTCTGGAAGCAAGTGGATTTTTAGTATGATGTTTTTTTTTTCTAGATCACCAACACTGTGGGTAATTTTTGGCGGAAAATTAAGATGGTATGGCAGATTTTAAAAAATATGTTAATTTATGTCCTTGACTGTAATGTCACAATGACAGACAAAGCTGTGAATGATTTTTAGGAGTTTTTGGAAGCCTAACATATTTTAATGAAGTCTAAAGGCTAGTAGACGTGGTAGCGTGCCTGGACTGCCGAAGTAACGGTAGTGGGTTCGATTCTCAACACATACCACTACTGTGGTATCACAAAAAACAAAAGTTATCTAAAAGTGTCTGATTTCAAAGTGTCACTATAACCTAAGCTAACACCTCCCCACCCATAGGTGTGGGTGCCTTGGCACCTGCAGTCGAGAGTAATGCTTCAAGCGCACAACTAGTCGTCAGACTAATAAATGAGGAAGAGACGGATAAACCAGTTCGTCTCCCGCCTATAAGAAAAGGTGGAGTTTCTGACTCGGATTCACACAGCGACTGTGTCAATGAAAAGTCATCGCAGCCCAGTCGAGAGAAGAGGCCATCGGGATGACAGCAGAAGTGAGCGATGGCTTTGCTAAGCTCACAAGCACACCGAGAAAGCGATCCGGTGCACGACGAAGAAGAAAGAGGAATTTGTACCGGCAGCGTAATCGGGCAAAAGTGCAGGATGCTGGAAGGGATAGAATTGACATTGTAAAATTTCAGTTCATTCGGATAAGAATTGCGGCATGTAGGGGCTCAAGAAGCAAAATCGGGAGACAGGTTTATATAGGAGCTGTATCAAGCTATTGATCGATTCAGACCATACTAGACACGTATGTTGAAGGTCATGAGAGAAGCCCTTGTACAAAATTTCAGCCAAATCGGATGAGAATTGCGCCCTCTAGAGGTTCAAGAAGTCAAGATCCCAGATCGGTTTATATGGCAGCTATATCAGGTTCTATATCGATTTACGCCATACTTAGCACAGTTATTGGAAGTCATAACAAAACACTTGATGCAAAATTTCAGCCAAATCGGATGAGAATTGCGCGCTCAATTGGCTCAAGAAGTCAAAATCCAAGATCGGTTTATATGACAGCTATACCAGATTATGAACCGATTTGAACCATACTTGGCACAATTGTTGGATATCATACCAAAACTTGTCGTGCAAAATTTCATTCAAATCGGATAAGATTTGCGCCTTCTAGAGGTTCAAGAAGTCAAGACCCTAGATCGGTTTATATGGCAGCTATATCAGGTTATGAACCGATTTGAACCATACTTGGCACAATTGTTGGATATCATACCAAAACTTGTCGTGCAAAATTTCATTCAAATCGGATAAGATTTGCGCCTTCTAGAGGTTCAAGAAGTCAAGACCCTAGATCGGTTTATATGGCAGCTATATCAGGTTATGAACCGATTTGAACCATACTTGGCACAATTGTTGGATATCATACCAAAACTCGTCGTGCAAAATTTCATTCAAATCGGATAAGAATTGCGCACTCTAGAGGCTCAAGAAGTCAAGACCCAAGATCGGTTTATATGGCAGCTATATCAGGTTATGGACCGATTTGAACCATACTTGACACAATTGTTGGATATCATACCAAAACTCGTCGTGCAAAATTTCATTCAAATCGGATAAGAATTGCGCACTGTAGAGGCTCAAGAAGTCAAGACCCAAGATCGGTTTATATGGCAGTTATATCAAAACATGGACCGATATGGCCCATTTACAATACCAACCGACCTACACTAATAAGAAGTATTTGTGCAAAATTTCAAGCGGCTAGCTCTACTCCTTCGGAAGTTAGCGTGCTTTCGACAGACAGACGGACGGACGGACGGACAGACGGACGGACATGGCTAGATCGACATAAAATTTCGCGACGATCAAGAATATATATACTTTATGGGGTCTCAGACGAATATTTCGAGTAGTTACAAACAGAATGACGAAATTAGTATACCCCCCATCCTATGGTGGAGGGTATAAAAAGAGCTCCCCGCTTTCAAGCACTCTGGGAAAATCAAGCCAGCCATCTCGCAATGGAGACTCCAGACTGTGTCCTGCGTAGGTGGACAAAGTTGGAACAGGAACGAAGGAAACGCCCACGGCCCCTGAATCTTCAGGGAGGACAGTGACTGCTAAAAGGAGGCCACAGCCATCACAGAAGGGGAAGATGGTCACTGAGATGGAAGGAGAATAAGGTAAGGAGCCGCCCTCTTACGCCATAGTGGCAAGGAAGCACAAAAGAAATGAGCTGACTTACGCACTCATCAATATCGGCTGTGCATCCGGTAGGATTCCACCAGATCATCGGTCCCAAGTGGAGGATCTGGTTAACGATTGGATTTTTGAACATGTGTGGAACTCTGTAGAGGGTCCCATACATTCAAATGATGAGCTGCGAGTTTAGAGGGGACATCTTTACGCTGCGTTTGATACTGTCAGCTCGTCAAAGGTATTCATGCTCCCTGGGAGGGCGCAAAGCTCGACCTTGTGAGAAAGGTGGATATCCCCCAGCTCACAAAGGCTACGGTCTTCATCAAGGGATGGGGCAGTACACTTTTTGAAGGAACGCATGTTGGGATTCTTTGGCAAGCAAAACCAAGGTTTGGTCGCAGAGAAGTGGGAGGTCTGGGAGGAAGGAGGATAAGGAGGAAGGAACTCTCTTTGTGGTAGGCATGGATCAAGTCTCCGTGACAAGTTTGGCTAAGATTAAAGGCATGGCGCACTACGGGAGCAAAGCTGTGTTTTTCAAGATTGGAAAGATTAGGATAGGCAGAAATTTTCATTCTGCGACATCAGGCCGTGCAGTGGCAGGTGACTCAACACCGGCCAACAAACAGGGGACCGACAACGAGACAATCAAGGCTAGATCAGACTAGGAGAAGCAATGACCCTAATACTAAAATATCAGGCAGTGCAGTGGCGAGAGACTCAACACAGCCTAACAAACTGGAACCCGACGACGGACCCATCACCGATGTAAAGATTCGGAATACTGGGATAGGTAAAGATCCTAATATTGAAACATTAGGCAAAGCAGCTACAGGAGACTCAATGCAACTCAAAGAAACAGGAAGACGATGATGGTACCATCACCTACTCCCAAGAAGTCCATTTACTTAAGATTTGGAAGGCTAAGATAGGCAAAGATCCTAGTATTGAAACACCAGGCAGAACGGGGAATGGAAACCCAATAAAGCTTAACGAACAGGGATCCGACAATGGAACCATTACCGATTTTATAAAAAGTCGGAAGACTAGACTTTGAACATAAAGTAGTATCGAAGGTGGTTTTGTAGTCAACCAAGAGATGGTAGGTGTTGATTTGTTCTTCTCGGGTCCTTTCCAGGATTTGGAGCAGTGTGTATTTACCAGGCCTAAATTAACATTCCGCCAAAGGTCTAAAGGTTGCCACCAGGCTTAAAGCCGCATTGATAGGGCCCAATTATCTCACTGACTTTTGGTTTTTATCTTCCACATAGTTCGCTCGAGAGTATCTAGTATGCGATGGGGAGGCGATTTATTCCCCTGTAGTTGGCACATTCCGTCTTGTCTCCTTTCTTGTGTACGGGACATAGTATGTGAGATTCCAATTATCGGGTATGCGTTCTTCTAGCCAAATTGCGCAGATAAGCTGATGCCTGCGCCTTATCAGCGTGTCGCCTCTGGTCTTAAATAGTTCAGCGGTATGCTGAGGTTCCAATCATCGGGTATGCGTTCTTCTAGCCAGATTGCGCAGATAAGCTGATGCATACGCCTTATCAGCGTGTCGCCTCCGGTCTTGACAAGTTCAGCGGGTAACCTGTCGGCTCCTGCTGCCTTGTTGTTCTTTAGTCGGGTCATTGTTTATTATGACTAGGAGGTTAACATTCTACACCATCATAAGGGATTGGTTCAGCGGTATCCATTTCGCCACCAACGTCGGACACTAGCAGTTGGGTAAAATGTTCTTTCCATATCCTCAGCATGCCATCTGTGTCAGTTAACAGATTTCCTTCTTTGTCTCTGCAGGAGGATGTGCCTGCACCAAAGTTTAATTCTTTGGTAGAATTTCCGGACTTCATTCTGACTCCTGTACATCTCAATTCGCTCACACTCACGTCTTTCCATTTTCTTTTTCTTTTTGCGGAATAGACGTTTCTCCTCTCTTCTTTTCTCCCGATAACTCTCCTACATCTCCTACACCGTATTCTTGGCTTCAACAGCATCTCGACACTCTTGGTCGTACCATGGGTTTCTTGGAGGAGGCTTCCGATACCCAAGTCCAGATTTCGCGGCATTTTCCATGAAGTGGGCAATAGTTTGCCACTACGCCATTATATCATCGGAACAAGGAGTGCTGTCATCAAGCAGTTGGGTCAGTCATGTGGAGTATGCCGCTGCCATCTGTTGTGTTTGCAGCTTTTCAATGTCCAGCTTCCGTGCAGTGTCAGATCGTACTTTCCTCAGCATGTTCAAATGGGTGCGAACCTTTGCTGCAACAAGGTAATGATCCGAATCTATTATCGCTCCAAGCATCGATCGTACATCTAACACGCTGGATGAATGCCTTCCATCTATCATAACGTGATCAATTTGGCTCCTCGTGTTTTGATCGGATGCAGCCATGTGGCTTTGTGAATAGTTTTATATTGAAATCTGGTGCTACTAACTACCATGTTTTTTGCCGCGGCGAAATCTATCAGCCTCAACCCATTACTGGACGTTATCTCGTGGAGGCTAAACTTTCCAACTGTTGGACCAAAGATATCTTCTTTCCCCATCTTCGCATTAAAATCTCCCCGAACGATTTTTATATCATGGGCGGGGCAGCAGTCATATTCTTTCTCTAGGCGCTCGTAGAAAATATCCTTGGTCTGCTCGTCTTTGTCTTCCGTCGGGGCATGGTTACAAATAAGGCTGATGTTGTAAAATTTGGCTTTTATGCGGATTGTGGCTAGCCTCTCATTCATCGGAGTAAAGCTGGAGACAAGGTGTTTCAGTCTCCTAACCACAAATCCACAGCCAAATTCATGCCTCTTGTTATGACAGCTATAGTATAGTTCGTCACCGTTTGGTGTTGTTGTGACGCCATTCCCAGTCATTCGCACTTCCTGTAAGGCGGTAATATCTGCCTTATACTTCTCTAATACATCTGGCAACGCGTTAACTGTACCTCTTCTATAGAGAGTGCGGACATTCCAGGTGCAGATCCGCAAATCATGGTCCTTTTTTCATTTGCGTAGGTCGTCAACGTTGCGGGGGGAGGGGGGGAGGGGGAGGTCCGTTTTTATACCTACAACCGAAGGATATTTTGTAGGGTCAAATATATATTTCGGATCGTTGTAAAATTCTAAGAGGAATTAACGATGTCCGTGTGTCTGTCCGTCCGTCTGTTGTAATCACTCTAGAGCCTTCAAAATTTGAGATATTGACCTGAAATTTGGCACAGATACGTCTTTGTGATGTACGCAGGCTAATTTATTGAACAGGCCAAATCGGAGCATAGAACGATTTTCCGATAAAGGGTCTAATGCCCATAAAAACTTAATTTTTCATCCGATTTTGCTGAAGTTTGCAACAGTGAGTAGTTTATTGTCTTTCGACATCTGACCCAGATATGGTTCAGATCGGATTATATTTAGATATAGCTGCCATATAGACCGATCTCCCGATAAAGGGTCTGAAGCCAATAAAAGCTTTATTTCTTATCCGATTTCGATGAAATTTGCAACAGTGGGTTAATTTAAGCCTCTCGACATCTGACCTAAATATGGATAAGATCGGTTCATTTTAAGGTATAGTTGCCATATAGGCCGATCTCAAGATAAAGGGTCTGAAGCCCATAAAAGCTTTATTTTTTAACCGATTTCGCTGAAATTTGTAATTGTGCGCAGCTTTAAGCCTCTCGACATCTGACCCAAATATGGTAGAGATCGGACTATATTTAGATATAGCTGCCATATATACCGATCTGCCGATAAGGGTATTTTTTATCTAATTTCGCTGAAATTTAAAACAATGGGTTGATTTAAGCCTCCTGATATCGGACCTAAATATGGTTCAGATCGACTATATTTAGATATAGCTGTCATATAGACCGATCTCCCGATAAATGGTCTGAAGACCATAAAAGCATTATTTATTACCCGATTTCGCTAAAACTTGCAACAGTGGGTTATTTTAAGCCTCACGACATCCAACCTGAATATGGTTCAGATCGGACTATATTTAGATATAGCTGACACATAGACCGATCTCCCGATAAAGGGTCTGAAGCCCATAAAAGCTTTATTTTGTAACCGATTTCGCTAAAATTTGAAACAGTGGGTAGTTTTACGCCTCCCAACATCCGACCCAAATATGGTACAGATCGGACTATATTTAGATATAGCTGCCATATAGACCGATCTCCCGATTAAGGGTCTGAAGCCCATAAAAGCTTTATTTTGTAACCGATTTCGCTGAAATTTAGTATTGTGCGCAGCTTTAAGCCTTCCGACATCTGACTCAAATATGGTAGATATCGGATTATATTTAGATATAGCTGCCATATAGACCGATCTCCCGATAAAGGGTCTCAAGCCTATAAAAGCTTTATTTTTTAACCGATTTCGCTGAAAATTTGAAACAGTGGGTAGTTTTACGCCTCCCATTATAGGACTCAAATATAGTACAGATCGGACTATATTTCGATATAGCTGACATATAGACCGATCTCCAGATAAAGGGGCTGAAGCCCATAAAAGCTTTATTTTGTAACCGATTTCGCTGAAATTTGAAACAGTGGGTAGTTTTACGCCTCCCATCATAGGACCCAAATATGGTTCAGATCGGACTATATTCAGATATATTGACCGATCTCCCGATAAAGGGTCTAAAGACCATAAAAGCTTTATTTATTACGCGATTTCGCTGAAATTTAAAACAGTGGGTAATTTTAGGTCGCCCGACGTCCGTTCCTAATATGGTTTCTATCGGATAATATTTAGATATAGCTTCCATTCAGAGCGATTTGTCGATAAAGGGTCTGAAGCCCATTAAAGCTTTAATTTTTATCCGATTTCGCTGAAATTTGAAACAGTGATATGTAAAGATCGGATTGTTTTTAGATATAGCTGTCATATAGACCGATCTGTCGATAAAGGGTCTGAAACCCATAAAATCTTTATTTATTGCCAAATTTCGCTGAAATTTGAAATAAAAAATTCAAAACTGACTTATATTTGCTAGACCACTCAATGTCCTTGCCGAATTTGCATGCATAAGTTATCCAATTTTCACCAGATTGTGGCGAAAGGGGGTTTTCATATACACCCGAGGTGGTGGGTATCCAAAGTTCGGCCCGGCCGAACTTAATGCCTTTTTACTTGTTACTATTCCTTTGTTACTCATAGCAGTTCCTATAGTTTTCCGGGGCGGGTTACTGGCCCAACGCCCCAACCGCATGGGTTTTGTGGGATTGCACATGTATCCCTTGTTGTGGCGAGCCGCTTGCTCTAAGATCCGACGCCCCTAACCTGGGAACAGACGCTGATGTTGGCCATTGGTTATTTGAAGTCGTCAATAACTCGCCTTGTCATCTCGACTATCATTGGCACTCAGTATTTAATTATGAGCCAGTGCCACCTGACTCCTCACTGAGACTCTCCTCTCGAAAATCGCTGACTGCCTGCGGCCGCATTTGCTGCCATTCCTCAAAAATCAGAACTTTCCACCATCTGCAACCTGTGGACTTGCCCGGTAGCTTTCAGCTAAGCTTCCCGTGTTAGTTATCCCATATCAGCCGTTTATTATAATAATAACAATAATTCCCACGCCCCCATATTTTCAATAGATTTTTTTTTAATTGTTCCCCAATCATTGATGAGATTTTTGCGTTAAATATCCTTTTTTTTTGTGACAAGAATCTGCGTCTGTGGTCTGTGGCATATGCATTATTGCATTTGTTTTTGTTGTTTGGGGGCCCCCCCCCACACCCACCGACTGTCATTGTTGTTATAGTTCTTACTGTATCATTTGTGTTTGTTTATATATTTCTGTTATTTGTTGTCGCCCCAATGCTGTAGTAGTTGTTGTTGTTGTTGCTGCTGAAATTGCCCCATCAGTGATGATGGTGATATTCCTTTTTTTAGTTTGGGATTTTCGTGGCATTTTTGTGGCCTTTTCTCTGGTTAACCGTTGTTGGTCATGAAAAACACATACAAATGCAAACAAACAAACGTAAGAGAATGTGTGTGTGCGTGTGTGTGTAAAATAACGCATTTACACACACACACACTTTCACACACCATGGAGCTTTTATAACATTGTTGTAGTATTTTACACACACAAAATAAACTTTGTCAACGTGAAACCGCTATAAAAATATTGACTTGACCATGCATTCAAACAAGAAACAAAAAAAAAATGGATGCCACCAAGAGCCGCCAACACAACCCACAGCAAAAGGCCACATTAACAACAACAACAATCACAACAACGTAGACAATAATAGTAATAATAGTAGCTTGATTAACTGTTATGATTTTATTTAAAAGTTTTCAACTCTCAACTACAACAACCAACTGAAGGTAATTTGTAGCCGCAACAGCAGAAGCATCAGGAGCGGCAGCAACAGCCATTGAATCATCAGCAACAGCTTGTGGTGAATGGGTTTTAATTAAAATTTTGGTTAACTAAATGATTATGGTTTATTTGTATCATAAGCAGTTGGCATTAAAGAGGGATAATTGGGTTTTAGAGCAGTGGGGGATTTCATTATAACAGGATTTGAAAAAATTCATGAAAGTACTTTTTAATCTCATTTTTTATGAAACTTTATCGACCCAGGACTTCCAGCTATGACGGGTGTAGGATTATTTAAACCTTAGAGCAAGTTAAGATTTTGCTCGGTATTTTCTTTGAAAATTTTGCCCCGACATTTCGAAAGTTATGCCCCTATATTTCGCAAGAGTTGTGCCAAAGTCTTCACAGCCTCTTTAATCGCATGCTGAATTTGTTTCGCACACACAGAAAAAGATATAACAAAAATTTTTTCAATTAAAAATTTCATTGAAAATAAATATGTTTTCAATTAAAAAATTTATTGAATCAATAATTGTTTTAATTGAATCCGGATATTTTTTACCCTCCACCTTAGGGTGGGGGGTACACTAATTTCGTCATTTTGTTTGTAACACCTCGAAAAAATGCGCCTAAGACCTCATAAAGTATATATATTCTTGATCGTCATGTCATTTCAAGTCGATCTAACCATGTCCGTCCGTCTGCCCATCCATTCGAGCGTCCGTCCGTCTGTCTGTCTGTTGAAAGCACGCTAACTTAAAAAGGGTTAAAAGATAGCCGCTTGAATTTTGCACAAAAACTTTTTATTAGTGTAGGTCGGTTGGGATTATAAGGGCCACATCGGTCCATGTTTTGATGTAGCTGCCATATAAACCGATCTTGGGTCTTGACTTCTTGAGCCTCTAGGGGGCGAAATTCCTATCCGATTTTACTAGAATTTGCACGTTGTGTTTTGATACCTCTTCCAACAAATGTGCTTAATATGGTTCAAATCGGCTCTCAACCTGGTATAGCAGCCATATAAACCGATCTGGGGTCTTGATTTCTTAAGCCGTTAGAGGGCACAATTATTATCCGATAGAAATGAAATTTTGCACGAGTTGTTTTAAAATGACTTCCAACAACTGTGTTGTGTATGGTTCAAATTGGTCCCTAACCTGTTATAGCTGTCATATAAACAAATCTGGGATCTTGACTTCTGTGCCGCTAGAGGGCACAATTATTATGCGATTTGGCTGAAATTTTGCATGAGGTGTTTTGTTATGACTTTCAGCAACTGTATTAAGAATAGTTGAAATCGATCCATAACCTGATATAGCTTCCATATAAACCGATCTTGGGTCTTGACTTCTTGAGCTACTAGAGGGCACAATTATTATCCAATTTGGCTGAAATTTTGCATGAGGTGTTTTGTTATGACTTTCAATAACCGTACTAAGAATAGTTAAAATCGGTCCATAACCTGATATAGCTGCCATATAAACCGAGCTGGGGTCTTGACTTCTTGAGCTACTAGAGGGCACAATTATTATCCGATTTGGCTGAAATTTTGCATGAGGTGTTTTATTATGATTTTCAACAACTGCGCTAAGTATGGTCAAAACCGGTCCATAACCTGTTATAGTTGTCATATAAGCCTATCTTGGATCTTGACTTCTTGAGTCACTAGAGGGCGCAATTTTTATCCGATTTGGCTGAAATTCTGCATGAGGTGTTTTGTTATGACTTTCAACTGATGGACTAAGTATGGTTTAAATCGGTCCATATCCTGGTATATCTCCCATATAAACCGAGCTGGGGTCTTGACTTGTTGAGCTACTTGAGGGCACAATTATTATCCGATTTGGCTGAAATTTTGCATGTGGTGTTTTGTTATGACTTTCAACTGATGGGCTAAGTATGGTTTAAATCGGTCCATATCTTGGTATAGCTGCCATATAAACCGATCTTGGATCTTGGCTTAGAGCCGCTAGAGGGCGCAAATATTATCCAATTTGGCTTAAAATTTTGCATAAGGTGTTTTGTTATGACTTTCAACGACTGTGTTTAGTATGGTGAAAATCGGTCTATTACTTGATAAAGCTGCCATATTAACCGATCTGGAATCTTGACATCTTCAGCTTTTAGAGAGCGCAATTCTTATCCGATTTGGCTGAAATTTTGCATGAGGTGTTTTGGTATCATTTCCAACAACTGTGTCAACTACGATTCAAATTGGTTCATTATCTGGTATAGCTGCCATATAAACCGATCTTGGATCTTGACTTCTTCAGCCGCTAGAGGGCGCAATTCTCATCCGATTTGGCAGAAATTTGTACAACGGCTTCTCTCATGACCTTTAACATTTATGTGTAATATGGTCTGAATCGATCTACAGCTTTAAACAGCTCCCATATAAACCGATCTCTCGTTTTTTGATTTTTGAGCCCGTACAAGGCGCAACTCCAATCCAAATGGACTGAAATATTACACAATGACTTCTACAACTTTCAGCATTCAATTCATTTATGGTTCGAATCGGACTATAAGTTGATATGGCTCCAATAACATAACAGTTCTTATTCATTATTCTTTGTTTGCCTAAAAAGAGATAGCGCACAAAGAACTCGACAAATGCTCTCCATGGTGGAGGGTTTATAACATTCGGCCCGGCCGAACTTGGCACGCTTTCACTTGTTCATTCTTTACCTCAAATTGCTAAGGTGGCGCTAGTCTTCCTTAAAATGCAAGACTTAAAATCCAAGACAAGGATTTGACCCGGTCGAACTTCACGTCTTTTTATTTGTTACTTCTCATTTTCATTTGAAATATAGGTGATGGGAAAATTTCGATAGTATCGATGCTATCGATATTTATTATTAGTAATATCGAAAATATCGAATGTTGCGATTATCGATAGTTTTCCAGCTGTAGTAATCACCGATTGTAGAATTTTCTGTTCGAAAGCCATTTTGTTTACTTTTCCCTCGAAAATGGCTTGCCACAGTGTCTAGCATATGTCACAGAGTGGCCTCACATATGAAGATGGGAAGGTATCAACATCTTTGGATCAATTTACGAACAAAACATTTTTCTGAAAAAGTCTAAGCGAAAGAAATTTCCCCGAGGATAAAATTTCAACAAAATAGTTCATGAAAATGAATTTTTTAGAAAAAAGAAATTCGAAAAAGTTTTAAAAATATATGCCTAAACCTTAAATTTTGTGTAGCAAATATTTAAGTTTCCCCAATAAATAAAAAGAATAATCTTTCTAAGGGTTCGTAATTATTTTGTGCAATTGTAACCCTTAATTTATAATTTCATTTGTTCCTCACCCTCTCTCTCCACACCAGCAGCAGAAAATAACACTCCACAAGGCTCAAGGAGTAGGAGTAGCCATTCAAAGCTAACGCAAAGAGTGCGTGCGTGCATGTGCGAATGTATTATGCCCCATAATCATGGGTAACCATTGAAAAGCCAAAGTTCTGTAGCCAAAAACACAAACCGTAAGTGAAACCAAACTCATCAACACAACAAGCCACGACCATGCAACACTAATGGTGAAGGGCTAGAGCTAGAAACAAACCCAAGCAAAGGAATCATCCCCCAACCCAAAAAAAAAAAAAAAAACAAAAACAAATTCACTCTGCCCACCATATTTCCGTATGACGACTGTCTCTGCGATGCTTGAAAACCAATACCGCACATAAAGGTTTTGGATGATGTGAAATCCCTTAGAGGATTAATTCAATACGACACGCGTTTTGGGTACTCTTTGTTTGCAATGGCGTCTCATTTTTATTAAAAAATTTGAATACTCTTTGGCCATTAGACTCTCTCGCTCTCTCTCTCTTTCTCTGATAAGTCTCTTTTGCTCTCTCACGCTCTTGGGAGAGTTGGTAACGGTTAAAAAATCATGCCCTGCTTGTTTTGTTTGTTATTTACCAATTGAGAGGGCAAAATTGCAAAAAACAAAAAGAAACGGAAAAATATCCTTTGAAAAAATCCCCTGAGAGTTGTTGGGAGACTCATTGCTAAAGCATTACAATAATTTCATTTTGTCCAACAACAACAGGCAGTAAGAGAATTGAAAAAAGAAATCCAAAGTGATAGCATATTCAGCTGACAACAACAACATCAGTTGGACAGAAAGAAGCAAGGAAAACAGGGAAATCAACTTTTCCCACTGCATACGTCCTTTATCCCACGATATCAACCCCGTTATTAACCCACTAAACCAAGTCGCCAGAGCCACCAGTTCCTGTTTTTTTTTGTAGAATGTTAAAAAATCGCAAACAGTAACACAGCCATACAACAACCACATGTACTTGTGAGAAAGGAGAAACGGGAAAAGTTTTGCTCTGGCACAGTGGGGATAATAAAGGCAGAAACAAGACACAGATTCTGGACATTTTTAAAAGAGGAGCATATGAATTACCACAATTCCAACAAATTGCCTGGCCATAAATGAAGGCCCTTTCGTTTCTTTGATGAATTGCCAAACTTCAAAATCGGTAGAGAAAATGGCAGTTCGAATATTCAAAGGATTCAAGTAGTCCAACGGAATCACTCATGGTTACAATTGCTGAGTATCATGGCCCAGAAGCTCAGCGACTTGGATGCGATGCGTCCAGAAGGTTGTAAAGGGTGATTTTTTTGAGGTTAGGATTTTCATGCATTAGTATTTGACAGATCACGTGGGATTTCAGACATGGTGTCAAAGAGAAAGATGCTCAGTATGCTTTGACATTTCATCATGAATAGACTAACTAACGAGCAACGCTTGCAAATCATTGAATTTTATTACCAAAATCAGTGTTCGGTTCGAAATGTGTTCATTCACCGTAACGTTGCGTCCAACAGCATCTTTGAAAAAATACGGTCCAATGATTCCACCAGCGTACAAACCACACCAAACAGTGCATTTTTCGGGATGCATGGGCAGTTCTTGAACGGCTTCTGGTTGCTCTTCACTCCAAATGCGGCAATTTTGTTTATTTACGTAGCCATTCAACCAGAAATGAGCCTCATCGCTGAACGGTGAATGAACACATTTCGAACCGAACACTGATTTTGGTAATAAAATTCAATGATTTGCAAGCGTTGCTCGTTAGTAAGTCTATTCATGATGAAATGTCAAAGCATACTGAGCATCTTTCTCTTTGACACCATGTCTGAAATCCCACGTGATCTGTCAAATACTAATGCATGAAAATCCTAACCTCAAAAAAATCACCCTTTAGTAGTAGGTCCCATATAAAAAACGGGACACACACAAACCGAACGTAGGCATCAGTCCTAGCCCAGTAAGAATTGAGGCGGACGGATCTTGGAAGGAGGCCATTACGGTCCCCATCCTTAAGCCGGGGAAGGACCCATCTGGGGGCGATGGTTACAGACCGATCTGCTTGCTCCCTTCATTGCTGCAAGCTTTTTGAGTTTTTCATGCTTAAGGGCATTAGGGAAACTCTCGATGACAGGGTGATCCTGCCTGATTGCCAGTTCGGTTTAAGGCGGGGTCTCTCCACCTCCCATGCCCTGACTGTATTCGGGGACCACGTTTCTAGGGGGCTCAACCGGCGAGACGTCACGATTGCCGTGGGCCTTGATTACTCCAGGGCGTTTAATAGCGTCCGGCATGATGCTATCATATACAAGATGAGGATCCTGGGTTTTGAGACAAATCTCTGCGGGTTAGTCAGAGATTTCCTTAGTGGCAGAACCTTTAGGATCCGAGTAGGCGAGACTTTGTTGGGCAGTAGAGACGTACGAACCGGGGTCCCCCCCAGGGGTCTCTCCTGGGCCCGATTTTGTTCAACATCTTTGTGTCTGACATTCCAGAATCACCCGCTGGCGATCTGCTCCATGCTTATGCCGATGACATTTTCACTGCGGCATCGGGACCAGACGCTGCGGTTGTGGCTGCCAGAGTGAACCACTAACTGGAAGAGCTCTCTGTCTATTTTGACAGATGGAGGCTGAAGTTAAATGTTGACAAATGCGAAGGCAAAATTTTTAAGGGCAAGAGGGGGAACTTGTACCCCTGCAATCGGGCGTATGAACCCACCCTTGCCATTAGAGGTCAGGCCGTCGCATTGGCATTGTCTTCCAGGAGAGGTTCACCTTTGTCAGACACATTGATTATCTGCTCGACAAGGTCAAAGGGGTCTTCTTCTCCTACCTGAGGGTCATTGGAACCTCAGGGAAGCTTTGGAACTTACAGGAGAGGTTCACCTTTGTCAGACACATTGATTATCTGCTCGACAAGGTCAAAGGGGTCTTCTTCTCTTACCTGAGGATATTTGGAACATCAGGGGGTCTCAGTAGGCGTGTGAAGCTGCTGATCTATGAACAGATCATCACCTATGACTTTCAGGTATGGTTCGACATCACCTCCCATCAGATGGAAAGGTTAAGGATCTGGGCGAGGAGGATCCTCGTATCTCTTCTGGGCCTCAGGCCTGCTATGGGCCCCGATGCGATACTGCGTCGGCTGTCCTGTGAGACGGTCTACTCCATGGTGGGTCTTGAGAGGATCGATGTGTTCCTTGTCAGGTGCGCGTTTGGATTTTGAGAAAGGCGTCCACTGTGGATAATGGTTTGATCAGGGGATGTCTGCAGGGCGGTATAAGTCCAGGGCATTTGTTGGAGGTACCGCACCGGCCGTCGGTGTGCCTTGCGGATTTGGAGGAACTGGGCCCGCTCTCTAGAGATGGCAGACTCCTGTTTTATAATTGGAGGTTGGGACTGCTCTCTAGAGATGGCAGGCTCCTGTTCCATTATTGGAGGTTGGGATACACCGGTATTGAGGATTTGGTCTACAACACTGCCCAATAGGCAGTCTTCTGCGGGGGCACTGGGCTCCTTTTGAGGATATGTATATAGCCTCTAGTTTATAAGTGTCATTATTATACCCTCCACCATAGGTTGGGGGTATACTAATTTCGTCATTCTGTTTGTAACTCCACGAAATATTCGTCTAAGACCCCATTAAGTATATAGATTTTTGATCGTCATGTCATTTTAAGTCGATCTAGCCATGTCCGTCCATCTGTCTGTCTGTCGAAAAGACGCTAACTTTCGAAGGAGTAAAGCTAGCAGCTTGAAATTTTGCACAAATACTCCATATTGGTATACGTCAGTTGGAATTGTAAATGAGCTATATCGGTTCATGTTTTGATATAGCTGCCATATAAACCGATCTGGGATCTTGACTTCTTGAGCCGTTAGAGGGCACAATTCTTATCCGATTTGGCTGAAATTTTGCACGAGGTGTTTAATTGTGACTTTTAACTGGTGGGCGAAGTATGGTTGAAATCGGTTCATAACCTGATATAGCCGTCATATAAACCTATCTGGGGTCTTGACTTCTTGAGCCTCTAGAGGGCGCAATTCTTATTCGATTTGACTGAAATTTTGCACGTGGTATTTTGTTATGACTTTTAACTGATGGGCTAAGTATGGTTTAAATCGGTCCATATCTTGGTATAGCTGCCATATAAACCAATCTGGGGTCTTAACTTCTTGAGCCACTAGAGGGCGCAATTATTATCCGATTTGGCGGAAATTTTGCATAAGGTGTTTCTTTATGACTTTTAACTGATGGGCTTAGTATGGTTTAAATCGGTCCATATCCTTGTATAGCTGCTATATTAACCTATCTGGGGTCTTGACTTCTTGAGTCACTAGAGGGCGCAATTATTATCCGATTTGGCTGAAATTTTGCATGAGGTGTTTTGCTATGACTATTCACTGATGGACTAAGTATGGTTCAAATCGGTCCATAACCTGATATAGCTGCAATATAAACCAATCTGGGGTCTTGACTTCTTGAGCCACTAGAGGGAGCAATTTTTATCCGATTTGACAGAAATTTCGCACATGGTGTTTTGTTATGACTTTTTTCTAGGGTCTTGACTTCTTGAGCCACTAGAGGGCGCAATTATTATCCGATTTGGCTGAAATTTTGCATGGGGTTTTTTGTTATGACTTTCAATAATTGTGCTAAGTATGGTTCAAATCGGCCCATTAACTGACATAGCTGCCATATAAAGCGTTCTTGGGTCTTGACTTCTTGAGCCGCTAGAGGGCGCAATTCTCATCCGATACGGCAGAAATGTTGTACAACGGCTTCTTTCATGACCTTCAACATTTGTGTCAAATATGGTCTGAATCGATCTAAAGCTTGATACAGCTCCCATATAAACCGATCTCCCTTTTTTGCTTTTTGAGCCCGTACATGGCGCAATTCTTATCCGAATGGACTGCAATATACAAAACACAATGACTTTACAATGTTCAGCATTCATGTCATTTATGGTCCGAATCGAACTATAACCTGATAGAGCTCCAATAGCATAACAGTTCATATTCAATATTCTTTGTTTGCCTAAAAAGAGAAACCGCCGCCAAGAACGGGTAAATGAACAGAATGAACAATGACTGGGTAAATGAACAGAAAATGTGTGGTTCCTATAAAACGCGGGAAAAACATTCTCAGAACTAGCCTAGTATCGCAAGCATTGAGGCAACTCCATCAGCCGGAGCATTATTGAGAAAAAACTATACTGGTATGCAGATGAAAGTTAACCTCTTCTTCAAGTTGGTCTCTAAGAACGGCAGTCATACGGTAACTGTTCATCGCTTCCACTATCAGATCTTCGTGAATGCTATTTAGACCAACCTGATACGCTGCTTGCCCTAGAGGTCCTCTCTTACGCTGAACCTCTGTATGGGAGAGATTCAGAAGGTGATAGATAAGTAGAAGTCTTCAGTGTGGGATGTTATGGCCGATTATCAGTTATCTAGTGATAAACGAAGTCCTTTTCGGATCACAGCAGACAAGATTCTGTCGACGATTACGTGATCAATGAAGGTCATATAGAATACTATCGAAATGGGCTACGAGAATGGGTCTCTCATATGAACTGTAAGCCTCGTTTCTTTTCAAATCTAAAATTCTTTCAAATCCCCCATTGTGTGTGCCAATATAAAACAACTCATTGCCCTCCTACTCCCACTCCAATAAAATATGCCAGCAAGAATATATTCTCCCCCGTAACTATGGTTGTGTTCAAAAAGCTCTCATCAATTGAAAAATGTGCACGCGTCCGACACATTGCAACATGGCTTTTTATGGCGGGCGCAAAGCTTTGCAACAAAAACGTGGCTGCAGCAAAAACGAGATGTAATAAAAATGTTGCCCCATACTTCCCCATGCCACAGTGGCAAATAACACTGCCACACAATTGTTAGAGTGGCAACCGCTGTTGTTACCATACAACCACCATATGGCAGCAGAATCGCCAGCACCACCACTTCGACCATAACCACCACCAACCTTGCCACCAATGTAATGAGGTCCTTTGGGTAGTACAATAACACACCTTCCCCCCCCCATATGAAGAGCGTGCTAGTGTATGTGTGCAAGGACAATATCCAACCAACGGGGCAAAGGGTGCTTATGACAGCTATACTTCATATTCTGGAAATACAACAACAACACATAGCATTTTTTGGCCAAGGCGACAGTCATACAAACGCAGTATCCTTGCCACAGTAACAAATTTCATTTGGTTCCACGCTTTGGTTTACTTTTGAAATAAATTTTTCCTCACAACATTTCCAAATGTGGTGCCACAGCAGAAGAAAAAGCAAAGCCTTGCAAGTCAAACAAATCGTTTTTGATGATTTTTAAGGGTTAAAGGCTTTATAGGCGTATGTGAGCAGACACACACAGACATGCGGCGGAGTTTTGAACGCTGTCATATGTTAATACACTCGGAAAAATTTCGATTTTAAATACTGTGTCAACTTTACTCAGATCGATCCAGATTTGGATATAGCTCCCATATAGACCGATCCTCCGATTTAGGATCTTAGGCCCATAAAAGCCACATTTATTATCCGATTTTGCTGAAATTTGGGACAGTGAGTTGTCTAATGCCCTTCGACATCCTTTATCAATTTGGCCCAGATCGGTCCAGATTTGGATATAGCTGCCATATAGGCCGATCCTCCGCTTTAGGGTCTTAGGCCCATAAAAGCCACATTCATTATCCGATTTTGCTGAAATTTTGGACAGAGAGTTGTCTTAGGCCCTTCGATATCCTTCATCAATTTGGCTCAGATTGGTCCAGATTTGGATATAGCTGCCATATAGACCGATCTCTTGATTTAAGGTTTTGAGCCCATAAAGGCGCATTTATTGTCCGATTTTGCTGAAATTTGGGACAGTGAGTTGTCTAATGCCCTTCGACATCCTTTATCAATTTGGCCCAGATCGGTCCAGATTTGGATATAGTTGCAATATAGACCTATTTCTTGATTTAAGGTTTTGGGGTCATAAAAGACGCATTTATTGTCCGATTTCGCCGAAATTTGGGACAGTGAGTTGTGTTAGGCTCTTCGACATTTATCTGCAACTTGGTCGAAATCGGGCCAGATTTGGATATAGCTGCCATATAGACCGGTATCTCGATGAAAAGCCTTGGCCCAATAAAAGACGCATTTATAACCCGATTTTACTGACATTTGACACAGTGCCGTAAGTTAGGCTTTTCGGCATCCGTGTCGTTTATGGTTCAGATCGGGTTTTTTTAGATATAGCTACTAAAAAGAGCAAAAGTTTGTTTTACACAGTTGAACAATGACTTGTACTTATTAGTATTTGGTCCAAATCGGAACATATTTCGATATAGCTGCTATGGGTTATAAGGTATGCATTTTCCCCGGATATGACGAAAGGTGGTTTACCTATATACCCGAGGTGGTGGATATCCAAAGTGCGGTCCGGCCGAACTTAACGCCTTTTTACTTGTTTTATTATTATTATGATCCATGTTCTTCATGCAATCCTTTACTAACGTTAAGTAAAATTCGTATTAAATCCAAGAAAAATAATTTAATTTTCAGTTAATAGTTTTTTTGAAAGTAGGAAAATATTTACTAACAATCGTAAATGTTTCCTAGAGTTTGTCGAATGAATAGACCTGTGCTTCTTTTAGTGTACTTCCCTGCATTCTATTGGGTTACCCAAAAAGTAATTGCGGATTTTTCATATAGTCGGCGTTGAGAAATTTTTTTACAGCTTGTGACTCTGTGATTGCATTCTTTCTTCTGTCAGTTATCAGCTGTTACTTTTAGCTTGCTTTAGAAAAAAAGTATAAAAAAGTATATTTGATTAAAGTTTATTCTAAGTATTATTAAAAATGCATTTACTTTCTTTTAAAAAATCCGCAATTACTTTTTGGGCAACCAAATAAAACATTTTGTATACCCTACACCACTACTGTGGTACAGGCTATTAGAACTTAGTGAACTTGTTTGTAACACCCAAAAGGAAGGTAGATAGACCCATTGATAGGTATACCGATCGACTCAGAATCACTTTCTAATTCGGTTTGGTTAAGTACCTCTGTCTGTCTCCCTGTCTGTCCATCTGTCTGTCTGCCCTTCTGTCTGTCTGTCCCTCTGTCCATGTTAATTTGTGTACAAACTACAGGTCGCACTTCTCATCCGATCGTCTTCAGATTTGGTACAGGCATGATTTTTCGCCTAGAGACGAAGTCTATTGAAATTGAAAAAAATCGGTTCAGATTTGGATATAGCTTCCATATATATGATCGTCCGATTTGCAGTAATATTGCAATGGTCCTTTTTTACCGATTTCCTCCAAATTCGGCAGGAGGGATTTTCTCTTGACTCTCAATATTACTAGTGAATTTCATGGAAATCGGTTGAGATTTAGATATAGCTCTCATATATATATAGCCCGATTCTAACCTCTAGAGTCACTGCAAGCGCATTTATTGATGTACCTTGCCAAAATTTCGCACAACACTTTCCTCGACAACTACCACTACACCTGAGAATTTTGCTCGAAATCGGTTCAGATTTAGATATAGCTCCCATATATATGTTCGTCCGATTTTGAGAAATATTGCAATAAAGTGCTCATTTGTTAACCGATTCTCTCGAAATTTGGCAGAAAGGATTTTCTTATGACTCTCGACATTATTGGTGAATTTCATCGAAATCTGCCCAGATTTAGATGTAGGTGTCATATATGTATATCGCCCGATTTTTACTCCAAGAGCCACTGCAAGCGTATTAGTTGAACCAATTTTGTCAATATTTTACACACCGCTTTTCTCGACGACTACCTGAGAAGTTTACTCGAAATCGGTTCAGAATTAGATATAGCTCCCATATATATGTTCTGTAGGTTGTCATTTGTCATCCAAAGTTATTACAGTTTGAACATATTTGCTAGAAATTTGATACGGAACTGCCGAGGTCCATCAAGATTGGTTCAGAATTTAATATATTGGGTTGCCCAAAAAGTAATTGCGGATTTTTCATATAGTCGGGGTTGACAAATTTGTCCACAGCTTGTGACTCTGTAATTGCTTCCTTTAGAAAAAAAGTGTAAAAAAGTATATTTGATTAAAGTTTATTCTAAGCTTTATTGAAAATTCATTTATTTTCTTTTAAAAAATCCGCAATTACTTTTTGGGCAACCCAATAACTCCTACATTGTACTTATGGGGCAGGTGTAGGGTGTTATAAAGTCGGCACCGCCCGACTTTTCCCCTTCCTTTCTGGTTTCATTATTACCCATGTTCTTCAGACAATCTTTTACTAACGTTAAGTAAAATTTGTATTAAATCCAAGAAAAAATTCTAGTTCTGAGTAAATAAACTATTATCATAAAGTAGGAGTAAATAAAGGGTGATTTTTTTGAGGTTAGGATTTTCATGCATTAGTATTTGACAGATCACGTGGGATTTCAGACATGGTGTCAAAGAGAAAGATGCTCAGTATGCTTTGACATTTCATCATGAATAGACTTACTAACGAGCAACGCTTGCAAATCATTGAATTTTATTACCAAAATCAGTGTTCGGTTCGAAATGTGTTCATTCACCGTTCAGCGATGAGGCTCATTTCTGGTTGAATGGCTACGTAAATAAGCAAAATTGCCGCATTTGGAGTGAAGAGCAACCAGAAGCCGTTCAAGAACTGCCCATGCATCCCGAAAAATGCACTGTTTGGTGTGGTTTGTACGCTGGTGGAATCATTGGACCGTATTTTTTCAAAGATGCTGTTGGACGCATCGTTACGGTGAATTAACACATTTCGAACCGAACACTGATTTTGGTAATAAAATTCAATGATTTGCAAGCGTTGCTCGTTAGTAAGTCTATTCATGATGAAATGTCAAAGCATACTGAGCATCTTTCTCTTTGACACCATGTCTGAAATCCCACGTGATCTGTCAAATACTAATGCATGAAAATCCTAACCTCAAAAAAATCACCCTTTATTTCCTAGTTTATTTACTCAGAACTAGAAATCTTTCTTGGATTTAATACAAATTTTACTTAACGTTAGTAAAAGACTGCATGAAGAACATGGGTAATAACAAAACCAGAAAGGAAGGGGAAAAGTCGGCCGGTGCCGAATTTATAACACCCTACACCTACCCCATAAGTACAATGTGGGAGCTATATTCAATTCTGAACCAATTTTGATGAACCTCGGCGATTGTTTTCAAGTAGGTCATTACATAAACATTTCCTAATGTTTGCCGAATAAATAAACCTGTGATTTCTTTTAGTGTACTTCTCCTCTCCTTCTGCATTCTCGAGTGTATTTTCGAAACATTTTTTTTTTCAATCATGTCTTAGTAGTAGTGTGCGTATGTTCTTGTTGCTGTGCGTAATTTAGTCCCGTGTGATTTTTTGATAAACTTGATTTTTAATTTATGAATTTTAATGATACGAGAGTGCTAGCAAGCCATAAGGACTACAACGACTTCATGTTCAATATTTAAGTACTCTCGCTGTGTGTCGTCGCCTTCCTTCCCTTTGGCTGCCTTTGGTGTTACCTCTAAAAGCTGGGCAACCAAAGGGGGCGCAATACCGCAGCACGCAAAACAACAACGCAAAAAAAAAGAAATATGGCGGTTTGCATTAATGGTTATATCCGAGGTTGGTAGAAGTATCTGCTGCCCTAAAATGTGGCATTCCCTTTCCCATTCGTGCATTGTGTGCGAATGGAGTGAAATATTTTTTGATAATAGCATTACCAACGGTTAATGTCAAGTTTTACGTTTCTTTTCTCTAAAGGGGTGGAGTTGTGGCATAGTGGTCGTTATGTTCTTCCTCTGTTTTAGGGTAGGCAAGACATGCTGCCAGGATATGTGATATGTTGGGAAAGGTTTGTTTGTTATGATAAAGTACTACAAGTAGGGGATTATGTAAAAAATGGTTTTATACCAAAGAGAATATATTTAGGGCTAGGAAATAAAATTCACCACATATAAACTCTCTCCATAATAAGTACCGTCAACTTTAACCGAACATTCCTTGCTCACAGGATATTACAGTAAACATTTTAGATAAGCTATAAGTAGGCAAATCCTTGATAAGCCAATCTGAAACATATATGTGTCAGTATTTTGTTGTGTCCCTAAATAAAAAGGGTGATTTTTTAGCTATTATCTTTTTGGCAACACTGGTGTAAACAGCGCGCGCAAGTTTCTAGTTTTGTTTCACTGTCAAACATCTTCAGTTTGGTCTTTAATTTAAGCATGAATCGTCTTATTGAATTTTATTATTAAAATGCGTGCTCTGTTAAGAGAGTTCATCGCGCGTCTTCTTATTCTTCCGCAACGAATCTCATGTTTGACTCAATGGGTACATAAATAGGAAGAATTGTCGATTTTGGAGTGAAGATCAGCCAAAAGCATTGCAAGAGATAGCAATGCATGCAGAACAAGTAAAAGCGTGCTAAGTTCGGCCGGGCCGAATCTTATATACCCTCCACCACGGATCGCATTAGTCGAGTTCTTTTCCCGGCATCTCTTCTTAGGCAAAAAAAGGATATAAGAAAAGATTTGCTCTGCTATTAGAGCGATATCAAGATATGGTCCGGTTTGGACCACAATTAAATTATATGTTGGAGACCTGTGTAAAATGTCAGCCAATTCGAATAAGAATTGCGCCCTTTGTGGGCTCAAGAAGTAAAATAGAGAGATCGATTTATATGGGAGCTGTATCGGGCTATATACCGATTCAGACCATAATAAATAGGTATGTTAATGGTCATGAGAAAATCCTTTGTACAAAATTTCAGGCAAATCGGATAATAATTGCGACCTCTAGAGGCTCATGAAGTCAAGATCCCAGATCGGTTTATATGGCAGCTATATCAGGTTATGAACCGATTTGAACCATATTTGGCACAGTTGTTGGATATTATAACAAAATACTACGTGCCAAAATTCATTCAAATTGGATAAGAATTGCGCCCTCTAGAGGCTCAAGAACTCAAGACCCAAGATCGGTTTATATGACAGCTATATAAGGTTATGGACCGATTTGAACCATACTTGGCACAGTTATTGGATATCGTAACAAAACACGTCGTGCAAAATTTCATTCCAATCGGATAAGAAGTGGGCACTCTAGAGGCTCAAGAAGTCCAAACCCCAGATCGGTTTATATGGCAGCTATATCAGGTTATGGATCGATTTGAACCATACTTGGCACAGTTGTTGAAAGTCATAACAAAACACGTCGTGCAAAATTTCAGCCCAATCGGATAAGAATTGCGCATTCTAGAGGCTCAAGAAGTCAAGACCCAAGATCGGTTTATATGGCAGCTATATCAGGTTACGGACCGATTTGAACCATACTTGGCACAGTTGTTGGATATAATAACAAAACACGTCGTGCAAAATTTCATTTCAATCGGATAAGAATTGCGCTCTTTAGAGGCTCAAGAAGTCAAGACCCAAGATCGGTTTATATGGCAGCTATATCAAAACATGGACCGATATGGCCCATTTTCAATACCAACCGACCTACACTAATAAGAAGTATTTGTGCAAAATTTCAAGCGGCTAGCTTTACTCCTTCGGAAGTTAGCGTGCTTTCGACAGACAGACGGGCGGACGGACAGACGGTCGGATATGGCTAGATCGACATAAAATTTCACGACGATCAAGAATATATATACTTTATGGGGTCTCAGACGAATATTTCGAGTAGTTACAATCAGAATGACGAAATTAGTATACCCCCCATCTTATGGTGGAGGGTATAAAAATTCACAGTTTGGTGCGGTCTATGGGCTGGTGGCATCATTGGACCGCACTTCTTCAAAGATGATGGGAATCGTAGGGTACTATGAATGGTGAGCGTTCAAAATTTTTTTGCCCAAAATGCAAGAGCTTGAGTTGCATGACATGTGGTTTCAACAAGCCGGTGTCACATGCAACACAGCACGCGAAACGGCGGACTTATTGAGAGACGAGTTCGGAGAACATTTTATTTTACATTCGGGACCAGTCATTGGAAGCGCCTAGATCGTGTGATTTAACGCCTTTAGAGTATTTTTTGTGGGGCGTTGTTACAGCTCATGTCTATACAGAAAAGCCCACTTCAACTGACGCATAGGAAGACAATATTGAGGCATTAATTCGTGAGATACCGAGATGTTGGAAAGGATATGCCAAAAATTGGACTTAGGAGATAGACCATTTGAGGCGCAGTCATTGTCAACATTTGCATGAAATTATCTTCAAGCATTAAATTGGACCGAACTATCGATTCATATAAAAATTTCATGCATTTTTCTGTTTTTTCAAAAATTTACTGTAGCTCTAAAAAAATCATCCTTTAGAAAGAATTGGCGATTTTGGGTCTTTGGCCTATAACAGGCGCATTTATTATCCGATTTCGATGAAATTAGAAACAGCGAGTTGTTTCAAGTCTCCCGACCACCGACTCAAATATGGTTCAGATCGGACCATATTCAGATATAGCTGTCATATAGACCGATCTGCTGATTTAGGGTCTTAAGCTCATAAAAGCCTCAACAACTGTGTTGCGTATGTCGCAAATCGGTACAAAAACTGATGTAGCTGCCATATAAACCGATCTGGCATCTTGACTTCTTGTGCCTCTAGAGGGCGCAGTTATCATCCAATTTGGCTGAAATTTTTACCATCGGCTTCTCCCATGAATTTCAACATACGTGTCTAATATGGTCTGAATCGAACTATAGCTTGATACTGCTCCCATATAAACCAATCTCCCTATTATGCTTCTTGAGCCCCTACAAGGTCCAATTCTTATCCGAATGGACTGAAATATTACACAATGACTTCTACAATGGTCAACATTCAACTAATTTATGGTCCAAATCGGACTATAACTTGATATAGCTCCAATAGCATAACAATTCTTATTCCTTATTCTTTGTTTTGCCAAAAAAGATATTCCGCGCAAAGAACTCGACAATTGCGATCCATGGTGGAGGCCATATAAGATTCGGCTCGGCCGAACTTATCACCCTCTTACTTGTTTCTTTTAAGTTTGTTTGTGTTTTTACTCCCTCCAGCACCACTGTGGTACAGGGTATTATAATTTTGTGTATTTGTTTGCAACGCTAAGAATGAGAAGAGCTAAACCCATTGACAAGTACACCGATCGTTGTTCAATCATCACGAAAGTTTGCACATATCACTTTTTTGGCCAAAGGACGAACGCTATTGATTTTGGTAAAAATCGGTTCAGATTTAGATATAGCTCCGATATATATGTATCGCCCGATTTGCACTTAAATAGCCGTAGTAGGTACAATTTTCAAACGATCCAATTTCCTCCAAATCGGTTCAGATTTAGATATAGCTCCCATATATATGTATCGCCCGATTGGCACTGAAATGGCCGTAGTAGCTACAGTTTTTAACCGATCTGCACAAAACTTGGCACGGACTGTTTCGTTGCTGTATTAAACATATTTGCAAAATGTCATCAAAATCGGTTCAGATTTAGATATAGCTCCCATATACAGGAAACGCCCGATTTGCACTTAAATGGCCGTACTAGCTACAATTTTCAACCGATCTGCGCAAAAATTGACACGGACTATTTGGTTACTAGTTTTAGCGTGTCCACAAAATATCATCAAAATCGGTTCAGATTTAGATATAGCTCCCATATATATGTATCGCCCGATTTGGACTTAAATGGCCGTAGTAGCTACAATTTTCAACCGATCTGCACTAAATTTGACAAGGACTGTTTCGTTGCTGTATTTAACACGTTTGCAAGATTTTATTAAAATCGATTCAGATTTAGATATAGCTCCCATATATATGTATCGCCCGATTTGCACTTAAATGGCCGTAGTAACTACAATTTTCAACCGATCTGCACAAAAATTGGTACGGACAGTTTCGTTGCCTTATTTAACATATTTGCTAAATTTCATAAAAATCGGTTCAGATTTAGATATAGCTCCGATATATATGTATCGCCCGATTTGCACTTAAATAGCCGTAGTAGGTACAATTTTCAAACGATCGACACAAAATTTGACACGAACTGTTCTGTTACTGATTTTAACATATCTGCAGAATTTCATCCAAATCGGTTCAGATTTAGATATAGCTCCCATATATATGTATCGCCCGATTGGCACTGAAATGGCCGTAGTAGCTACAGTTTTTAACCGATCTGCACAAAACTTGGCACGGACTGTTTCGTTGCTGTATTAAACATATTTGCAAAATGTCATCAAAATCGGTTCAGATTTAGATATAGCTCCCATATACAGGAAACGCCCGATTTGCACTTAAATGGCCGTACTAGCTACAATTTTCAACCGATCTGCGCAAAAATTGACACGGACTATTTGGTTACTAGTTTTAGCGTGTCCACAAAATATCATCAAAATCGGTTCAGATTTAGATATAGCTCCCATATATATGTATCGCCCGATTTGGACTTAAATGGCCGTAGTAGCTACAATTTTCAACCGATCTGCACTAAATTTGACAAGGTCTGTTTCGTTGCTGTATTTAACACGTTTGCAAGATTTTATTAAAATCGATTCAGATTTAGATATAGCTCCCATATATATGTATCGCCCGATTTGCACTTAAATGGCCGTAGTAACTACAATTTTCAACCGATCTGCACAAAAATTGGTACGGACAGTTTCGTTGCCTTATTTAACATATTTGCTAAATTTCATAAAAATCGGTTCAGATTTAGATATAGCTCCCATACATAGGTATCGCCCGATTTGCACTTAAATGGCCGTAGTAGCTACAATTTTCAACCGATCGACACGAAATTTGACACGGACTGTTCTGTTACTGATTTGAACATATCTGCAGAATTTCATTCAAATCGGTTCAGATTTAGATATACCTCCCATATATATGTATCGCCCCATTTGCACTTAAATGGCCATAGTAGCTACAATTTTCAACCGATTTGTTCAAAATTTGGTACGGACAGTTTCGTTGCTTTATTTAACATATTTGCAAAATTTCATAAAAATCGGTTCAGATTTAGATATAGCTCCCATATATATTTATCGCCCTACTTACGCTTAAATGGCTATAGTAGCTACAATTTTCAACCGATCTGTTCAAAATTCGGCACAGACTGTTTCGTTGCTGTATTAAACATATTTGCAAAATGTCATCAAAATCGGTTCAGATTTAGATATAGCTCCCATATACAGGAAACGCCCGATTTGCACTTAAATGGCCGTACTAGCTACAATTTTCAACCGATCTGCCCAAAAATTGACACGGACTATTTCGTTACTAGTTGTAGCGTGTCCACAAAATATCATCAAAATCGGTTCAGATTTAGATATAGCTCCCATATATATGTATCGCCCGATTTGCACTTAAATGGCCGTAGTAACTACAATTTTCAACCGATCTGCACAAAATTTGACACAGACTGCTTCGTTTCTGTATTTAACATATTTGCAAAATTTTATCAAAATCGGTTCAGATTTAGATATAGCTCCCATATATATTTATCGCCCTACTTACGCTTAAATGGCTATAGTAGCTACAATTTTCAACCGATCTGTTCAAAATTCGGTACAGACTGTTTCGTTGCTGTACTAAACATATTTGCAAAATGTCATCAAAATCGGTTCAGATTTAGATATAGCTCCCATATACAGGAAACGCCCGATTTGCACTTAAATGGCCGTACTAGCTACAATTTTCAACCGATCTGCGCAAAAATTGACACGGACTATTTCGTTACTAGTTTTAGCATGTCCACAAAATATCATTAAAATCGGTTCAGATTTAGATATAGCTCCCATATATATGTATCGCCCGATTTGCACTTAAATGGCCGTAGTAGCTACAATTTTCAAAGGATCCGCACAAAATTTGACACGGACTGTTTCGTTACTAGTTTTAGCATGTCAACAAAATATCATCAAAATCGGTTCAGATTTAGATATAGCTCCCATATATATATATCGTCCGATTTGCACTTAAATGGCCATAGTAGCTACAGTTTTTAACCGATCTGTACAAAATTTGGTACGGACAGTTTCGTTGCTTTATTTAACATATCTGCAAAATTTCATCAAAATCGGTTCAGATTTAGATATAGCTCCCATATATATGTATCGCCCGATTTGCACTTAAATGGCCGTAGTAGCTACAATTTTCAACAGATCTGCACAAAACTTGGCACGGGCTGCTTCGTAATTGTTCCTAAGATATCTGCAAAATTTCAGCAAAATCGGTTCATATTTAGATATAGCTCCCATATATAGGTAACGCCCGATTTGCACTTAAATGGCCGAAGTAGCTACAATTTTCAACCGATCGGCACAAAATTAGGCATGGATTGTTTCGTTACTGATCCTAACATATCTGCAAAATTTCATGAAAATCGGTTCAGATTTAGATATAGATCCCATATATATGTATCGCCTGATTTTTTTATACCCATCACCGAAGGATGGGGGTATTGGGTTGCCCAAAAAGTAATTGCGGATTTTTCATATAGTCGGTGTTTACAAATTTTTTCACAGTGACTCTGTGACTCTGTAATTGCATTCTTTCTTCTATCAGTTATCAGGTGTTACTTTTAGCTTGCTTTAGAAAAAAAGTGTAAAAAAAGTATATTTGATTAAAGTTCATTCTGAGTTTTATTAAAAATGCATTTACTTTCTTTTAAAAAATCCGCAATTACTTTTTGGGCAACCCAATATATATATTCTTGATCAGCGTAAAAATCTAAGACGATCTAGACATGTCCGTCCGTCTGTCTGTTGAAATCACGCTACAGTCTTTAAAAATAGAGATATTGAGCTGAAATTTTGCACAGATTCTTTTTTGGTTCATAAGCAGGTTAAGTTCAAAGATGGGTTATATTGGACTATATCTTGATATAGCCCCCATATAGACCGATCGGCCGATTTGGGGTCTAAGGCCAATAAAAGCCACATTTATTATCCGATTTTGCTGAAATTTGCGACAGTGAGTTGTGTTAGGCCCTTCGACATCCTTCGTCAATTTGGGCCAGATCGGTCCAGATTTGGGTATAGCTGCCATATAGACCGATCCTCCGATTTAGGGTCTTAGAGCCACAAAAGCCACATTTATTATCCGATTTTGCTGAAATTTGGGACTATGAGTTGTGTTGGGCCCCTCGACTTTCCTCTTCAATTTGGTCCAGATCGGTGCAGATCTGGATATAGCTGCCGTATAGACCGATCCTCCGATTTAGGGTCTTAGAGCCACAAAAGGCACATTTATTATCCGATTTTGCTGAAATTTGGGACAGTGAGTTGTGTTAGGCCCCTCGACATCCCTCTTTAATTTGGCTTAGATCGGTTCAGATTTGGATATAGCTGCCATATAGACCGATCCTTCGATTTAGGGTCTTAGGGCCACAAAAGCCACATTTATTATCCGATTTTGCTGAAATTTGGGACTGTGAGTTGTGTTGGGCCCCTCGACTTTCCTCTTCAATTTGGTCCAGATCGGTCCAGATTTGGATATAGCTGCCATATAGACCGATCCTCCGATTTAGGGTTTTAGGCCCATAAAAGGCGCATTTATTGTCCGATGTCGCCGAAATTTGGGGCAGTGAGTTAAGTTAAACCCCTTGACATACTTCTGCATTATGGCCCAGATCGGTCCACATTTGCATATAGCTTCCATGAAGACCGATATCTCGATTTAAAGTCTTGGCCCATAAAAGGCGCATTTATAATTTTATGTCGCTGAAATTTGACACAGTGACTTATGTTAGGCTCTTCGACATCCTTGTCGTATATGGTTCAGATCGATTTATTTTTAGATGTAACTACTAAAAAGACCAATATTTTGTTATACACAATTGAACAATGACTCGTCTTTATTAGAATTTGGTCCAAATCGGAACATATTTCGATATAACTGCCATGAGACATAAGGAATGCAATTTTCACTGGATTTTGATGAAATGTGGTTTACATATATACCCGATGTGGTGGGTACCCAAAGTTCGGCCCGGCCGAACTTAACGCCTTTTTACTTGTTTGTATTTTTTTCAATTTGTATGCAGTGTACTCCTTGAGTAAACACCATGGATGACTTTATTTAGAAATCTCTTTTCTTTTCTCCCGTGAATCTCTTTCAATATCCTGTAGCGTGAAAAAAACACTAAATCGATTATACTTTGTGACATACTTTAATTTATAACTTTCCATTTTTGAAGAAATTGACACATCTCTAATCTTTCTTGTCATTTCATAGAGCGCATCTAAACAAACGAGCAAAGGGTCTTTTCTTTGATATTTTTTCATACACAATACTAGAGCATGACATTAATCCAGGTGTGTTAACAAGCCTCACTTTTTTAGGGCTCACACATGTAGGCTGTAGGTATATAGGCTAGGGCACACATCTATCCAAAAGGATGGCGCGCATGCTGTGTAACACACATATGCTTCAGAGTGTGTTTACTTTGAGGGAGGGAGCAAAAGTGATGACATGTCTCTGTGTTGCCATTGTTTGACGGTCTATTTTCTCTCTTTTTTAATGAAACAATTAAAAAATCGAAAAAAAACAAACTATAAATAATCATAAAAAAATGATTTCTTAAAGTCTCTGGTAAAATAACTCACATCAACAAATAATGACAATGACACAATAATAAGGGAAATATGTACCTTTACACCAAGAACAACCAACAACTAGAGCCCAACTGGCTTTTTAGCAAAGAATGGTGTAACGTTACTTTTATTGTTTCAATTAAACTACAATAAGAAGATATGTTGTAGGAAATCCTTCAAATACCTCCTTTAATCGCAGCAGATGTTGCAACATTTATCCATCCATTCGATCTGTTTGTTGTATGTTTGTAAATGACATTAAAGCAAACACATTTAATGTTCATTGTACGTGCTATGATGTCGTGCTTGCCATTGAAGCACGCTCCATAGGTGGTGGTCAGGACTATGGGCCTAAGGGGAAATGGAGCTGTTTGGAAGCATTTTTCCAAAAACAGAAAAGCAGACATGTGCCCAAAATAAGAGGAATTTTTATAAAACCTTCTGTCATCAAAAGTAAGAAACTGTAACCAGTTAAAGCGTGCTAAGTTAGGCCGAGCTGAATCTTATATACCCTCCACCAGGGAACGCATTTGTCGGGTTTTTTGGCTTTTCTTTAAAGGCAAACGGAGGAAAATGGATAAAAATTGCTAAGCTACTGCAGCTTTATCCGGTTAAAAACCGGATATGGGTTTCAGACCCCGATTTTTAACCGGATAAAGCTGCAATAGCTTAGCAATTTTTGTCCATTATCCTCGTTTCGCCGTTAAAGCAATATCAAACAAAGTACATGACAAATGCGATCCCTGATGGAGGGTATGTATGATTAGGTGTAGAGGTCTATCATAACTCACTGTTTCAAATTTCATCAAAATCGGATGAAAAATGCTCCTTTTATGGGCTCAATACTCTATTTCGGGAGATCGGTCTATATAGCAGCTATATCCAAATATGGTCCGATCTGGACGATATTCAACAAAAAGGTTTAGAGGGATACGGGAACTCGCTGTGCCAAATTTCATTGAAATGGGACGAAAAATGGTCGTTTTTATAGGCTCATGACACAATATCGGGAGATCGGTATATATAGCAGCTATATCCAAATATGGTCCGACCGTTAACACATTTGACAGGTATGTGAAAAGGTCTGCCAATGCCAAATTTCATCGAATTCAGACAATAAATGATCCTTTATGGCCTCAATATCCTGTATCGGGAGATCGGGTGGCCGCTCTAAGGGCAGCTATATCCTAGTATAGTCCGATCTGAACCGCACTTCGCAGAAATTAATAGGGGTCCACCATAACTCAATGTGCCAAATTTCATCGAAATCGGATGAAAATTTTCCAATTTATTGCCTCAAAACTTGAAGTCTGGAGATGGGTCTATATAGCGGCTACATAAAACTAAAATCCGACTTTATGAGATCAGAAGGTCAGGTTTATACACAAAGAATACGAAATCATCAAAAATTGTTTCAAAACATTTTTTTTGTCGCATTTGGTATCGGTAAGGGCTTCATTCGATTTATTTCGAGCTTTCTCAGAGATCGCACTATTCGAGTCGTTATAGATGGGTTCTCATCCAATGAGCACAAATTGACCGCAGGTGTACCCCAGGGCTCTGTTCTTTCTTCTTCTCTTTTTCTAATTTTCATCAACGATCTGTTGGGTCAGACATCGAATCCGATCTACTCTTTTGCGGATGACAGTAATCTCTGTCATTCGTACTCATTCGATCATAGGCCAAGTCTTTGAGATATTGAGGACAATAGGTGGGTTATGGACGATACACTCTGCCATGATTTGCTGGCCATTTCTGAGTGGAGTCGAATGAATCGAGTAGACTGTAATGCACGAAAGACTCAGTGCTGCTTGTTGTCACACAAACGATTCGCTGACCCATTACGACCATCTTTGTCAATCAACGGTGTAGATGTTGAGCAATCAGAAGATCTTGATGTTCGGGGCATGAAAATACAAAGTGATGTCCGTTGGGCTAAACATATATTCGAAGTGTCCAAAGAAGCATTCAAGTGTTTAGGCTTCCATAAACGGTGTAAGAATTACTTCACTCTGTCGTCTGATCTTCTTAACATCTACACCACTTTCATAAGGCCGAAATTGGAGTAAAACTCACATGGGATGGAGCTTCAAAATCATCCCTGGTGCTACTGGACCGTGTACCGAGGAGAGCAATGGCGTTGATTGGGGACAGTGGGGTATCAAACTCTATTGCCTCCCTTCATCGTCATCGCAATGTGGTATGTTTGGCGTTGTTCTATCGGTACTTTCATGGTGGGTGTTCGTCTGATATTCGTCTTCTTATTCCTGATGTATGGATGTATGTCAGGGATACTAGACATTCCAGGAACGAACACCCGTTTGTAATTGATTGGCCAGCGGACAATGCATTATAGAGAGAATTCTTATTTCCCGAACCGTTCGTATGTGGAATCGACTTCCGGCTAACGTTTTTCCCACCCACTTTGACATCCAGGCAGATCAGTTGAAAATTGGAGTTACTACGGTCATTGAAGTGCAAATCGGGCGATACATATATATGGGAGCTATATCTAAATCTGAACCGATTTTTATGAAATTTTGCACACATATGGAGACGTCAAATAAAACACCTCTCGCAAAATATTTTAAAGATCGGATAGAAATTGTGGCTTCTACAGCCTTAAAAAGCCATATCGGATGAAAATTATATATGGGAGCTATATCTAAATCTGAACCGATTTTCATGAAATTTTTTACACATGTTAGGGCGTCAAATAAAACACCTCATGCCAAATTTTGTAAAGAACGGTAAAAAATTGTGGCCTCTGCAGCCTTAAACGACCATATCGGATGAAAAATATACATGGGAGCTATATCTAAATCTGAACCGATTTTTATGAAATTTTGCACACATATGTAGACCTCAAATAAAATATCCAATGCCAAATTTTGTAAAGATCGGACGAAAATTGTGGCTTCTACAGCCTTAAAAAGCCATATCGGATGAAAAATATGTATGGAAGCTATATCTAAATCTGAACCGATTTTTATGAAATTTTGCACACATATGTAGACCTTTAATAAAATATCTAATGCCAAATTTTGTAAAGATCGGAGGAAAATTGTAGCTTCTACAGCCTTAAAAACCATACCGGATGAAAGATATATATGGGAGCTATATCAAAATCTGAACCGATTTTTACCAAAATCAATAGCGTGTGTCCTTGGGCCAAAAAAGTGATTTGTGCAAAATTTCGTGACAATCGGACAACAAATACGACCTGCACTTTGATTACAAGAATACATGGACTCACAGACGGACAGACGGACATGGCTAAATTGAATCAGAAAGTGATTCTGAGTCGATCGGTATACTTATCAATGGGTCCAGCTCTTCTCCTTCTTAGCGTTGCAAACAAATGTACAAATCTTTAATACCCTGTACCACAGTGGTGGTGTAGGGTATAACTAGTAAAAAGAGGTTAAGTTCGGCCATGCCGAACTTTTGTGGAACAAAATATTGGTCTTTTTGGCAGCCATATCCAAATATTGACCGATCTGAACCATTTGCGACACTGATGTCGAAAAGCTTAACATAAGTCACTGTGTTAAATTTCAGCGAAATCGGATTATAAATGTGCTTTTTATGGGGCCAAGACTTTAAATCGAGAGATAGGTCTATATGGCAGCTATATCCAAATCTGAACCGATCTGGGCCAAATTGAGGAGGGCTATCGAAGGGCCTAATACTGTCCCAAATTTCGGCAACATCGGCCAACAAATGCTCCTTTTATAGGCCCAAAACATTAAATCAAGAAATCGGTCTATATGGCAGCTATATCCAAATCTGAACCGATCTGAGTCAAATTAAAAGAAAATATTGAAGGGCCTTACACAACTCACTGTCCCAAATTTCGGCGATATCTGACAGTAAATTCGCCTTTTATCTGCCCAAGACCTTAAACCGAGAGATCGGTCTATATGGCAGCTATATCGATATCTGGGTCGATATGGGCCATATTGCAGCAAAATGTTGAGGGGCCTTACCTAACTCACTGTCCCAAATTTTGGCGACATCGGACAATAAATGCGCCTTTTATGGGCCCAAAACCTTAAATCGAGAGATCGGTCTATATGGCAGCTATATCGATATCTGGGCCGATCTGAGTCACTGTCTCAATTTTTGTCGTAATCGGGCAATAAATGCGCCTTTTATGAGCCCAAGACCTTAAATCAAGATATCGGTTTATATGGCAGCTATATCCAAATCTGAATCGATCTGGGCCAAATTGAAGAGGAATGTCGAAGGGCCTTACACAACTCACTGTCCCAAATTTCACAAAATGTGGCTTTTGTGGGCCCAAGACGGGATTATATGGCGGATGGGATTATATGGGGCTACATCAAGATATAGTCCAATATGGTCCATCTTCGGATTTAACCTGCTCGAATTTCGAAATGTATATACCCCCATCCTTCGGTTGTGGTTATAAAAATTTAATTGCTCGTAGCCGACCCCAGAGTCGGAGTAGAGCCATCTATCCGGAGTTGGAGTCGAGTAAAAATTGCTCGTATCTGCAGCCCTGCTTCCAAATAATTAAGTCCATATTTACTTATAGTGTCCATATTTAGTTACTCATATTAATGAAAATCTATCACTTTTGCATCTTATTAAAGACACACCAAACATTATTCTTTCCAAAGTTTTCCTTTTTTGCTCCCCTTCCTGAATTAACGAAAGTAAATTATCTTACCAGTTAAGTAGCAAAACTAAATTGGTTTTACCTTTACCAGAAACTATCACAAACTTAAATTTACCTCTCGCTCTCTCTCTCGGATTTTCATTACAACACTCTCAAAGAATGTGTGGATATGTAAATATATTGTGTCTTTTGTGGATGGCCACATAGTTGTTGAGCTGTGGCTTCCCCTACTGCCTACTGCCTGCGAGGCAGCAGCTTCTGAGGTTGCAGAAAAACCAAAAACCCCAATCATTAACTGTATGTAGGTGTCACCTCAAAATTGTCAGTAAGGTGGAGAAGGGGCAAGGAGAGCATATAAAACTAAAACCCCAACAGTCTGCAGCAGTGGAGAGAGAAGAAAATCACCAAATAACAAGGCCCATCATCATCACCAACAACAGCAGGAAGCTAAGGCAGCAGCAACATGGCATGGCATGGCATAGAATTAAAGAAAAACCCCGAGACCTAGGCCAAGTTAACGATACGAGGAACGAGCACATTTAACCAAAATGTGCCAAACACACAGCCTCAGTTTCGGCCACATCCTTAACGGCAAAAACATCGACAGTGGCATCACCAAAAACCAAACCAACCCACAAACGCCGCATAACCAACCAAGCATTCATTCTTCATTCAGACACTCTCACACCGGCATAGACACAAACATAGAACAACACACACACACACATACACACCACCACCAACGGCTGTGTTACACCAAACACCCCAAAACACTCAAAAGTTGAAAACTGTGCAAAACCACTGCTATACGTCAATTTTCCATTTTTCACAGTGGCCACACTTACAAACACCGAAATGAGTGGGAAACTGTTGGTATGGCCCCCCCCACACACTCCTCAGGCATCTCTTGCTCACTCTCTGTCTCTCTCTCTCTCTCTGTTTCTCAGCAAAGACAATCAACTAAGAACAACCAAAACAATTATAACATGGTTTAGCACTATTTATGATGAAGACTTGCTGCTAGCGAGCAACCAAACGAACGAACAACCTACGGCACGACCGAGTATGACGAAGACATTTATACACGCAAACAAGCATACATTTTATATGTGTAGCCTCTAAGTAGCTCCACCAGTTGGCGATGACAATGTTAAACATGCCGGGGGATTCTCAGAGAAAGTGAAAAAAAATAAACATCAAGAAAATTCCCTTGACTAAATTCCCCTTGTTATATGTAGCACAGGTTAAAGAAAGATAGCTAGAGACAACGACCACAAGTAAGAAGAAAACCAAACCCCCATCAGTGGCATATTCTCTTTGGTTTCGTTTTTTTTTCAGCAACATCTTCACTCATTGGCAGTGTTGCCACAAGGAGATATTTTTTTCTGAGCAAAATAAACGTCATGATGGGCCATAAGTGTATCGATAGGAACATTATGGGACATAAGAGATATTTTAATATGAATATGAAACTTATATCATTACTTGAGAACAAGTATTGGCGGGGCCGACCAAACCAAGAATTGAACACCATGACCTATCGCACAGTGGGATAACACAAAAAAAAAAAAATTGGAAAAATTATGCCGTGTAAAAACCGGTAGAGATACATCTTTGACATTTGAAATGGTTAGAGCTGAGGTACTAGCGTGATCGCGTGCAAAATTCAACGCCCTAGGTTGTCGGGGCACCTTTCGGCAGACCCCTAAGTTGATCACCTCGGTATTTCGAAAAAATTTTGGGGCTGCCAAATCTTCGTTTGTGATCGGATTTCCACATTTTTGAGATTCAAACGAAAGGTCTTTGACTGTACACTTGGGACCAAGTACCTGGTGCACCGACCTACATAAAAAAAAACACCTCCCCAGCACCGGGACAATATGGGACCCTAATTAAAGGTCTTTAAGATCAGAGTATGAATCAGATATTTTTAATTGGGGTCAAGGGTCTGTGGCGTCCATTAAAAAAACCAAGAAGACATATGGACTAATCGGGATAAAAATGACATCGCAAATTCTTCGAGAGTAGGGAACAGTTTATGTACCCAGATTTGGGGTAATCTGAATCAGGAAGGACTCGTGTGCAGGACTTTGTTATACTTGAAAGTGGATAACAAATGAGCTACAAACAAACATTCCATATAGTGTCGTCCTCATTCCTTGTGTTCTATGTCGTCCTCATTCCTTGTGTTCTATGAATCACTCTTTCGGCGTTTCATAGTCGGATAGAATAAAAACAAATAAAAAGGCATTAAGTTCGGCCTTTCGTCATAATACAGTGAAAAATTAATCACTTGTGATGCCATAGTCCGATCTCCACTATATTCAAGAAGGCTATGTAAGGGACTGAGATAAATCATTGTACTACATTCATCGCTAAATTGGGAGATCGGTATATGTATGTATTGGGTTGCCCAAAAAGTAATTGCGGATTTTTCATATAGTCGGCGTTGATAAATTTTTTCACAGCTTGTGACTCTGTAATTGCATTCTTTCTTCTGTCAGTTATCAGCTGTTACTTTTAGCTTGCTTTAGAAAAAAAGTGTAAAAAAAGTATATTTGATTAAAGTTCATTCTAAGTTTTATTAAAAATGCATTTACTTTCTTTTAAAAAATCCGCAATTACTTTTTGGGCAACCCAATATATGTCAGCTATATCCAAACCGATATCCAAACCGATCTGAACCATATTGAACACAAATATCGAGGATCCTCACACAGTCCACTGTGTCGAATTTCAGCGAAATCGAGTAAGAAATGTGCTTTTATAGTCCCAAGAATTTATATCGGGAGATATGACAGCTATATCCAAAAATAGCCCGATCTGGACCAAACTCGCTACGAATTTCGAGGGGCCTAACGCAACTCATTGCGCCTAATTTCAGCAAAATCGGTTAATAAATTCACCTTTAAATGGTCTAAGATTTCAGATCGGGATATTGGTATATATGACAGCTATATCCAAATCGGACCAATCTGGACCGTATTGAACAGGGATATCGAGAAGCCTAACACAAGTCGCTATACCAAATTTCTGCGAAATCGGAAAAAAATGCACCGGTTATGGTCCCAAGACCTTTAAGCGAGAGATCGGTCTATATGACAACTTTCTGCGCCCTCTAGATACTCTAGAAGTAAAGTCCCCAGATGGGTTTATACGACAGCTATATTAGGTTATGGACCGATTTAAACCATACTTAGCACAGTTGTTGTACAGGGTGGCTGATGAATATTGCTACAATGATGAATATTGCTACATTTTTTTTTCGGTGTATGGAATACATTTTTCTTTTATTCATGTTAAATTAAATTATTAAATTAATTATTAAATTATTATTAATTAAATTAATTAATTAATTAATTAAATTAATTATTAAATTATTATTATTAAATAGAAAAAAAGTTATTACATTTTTTTTTGGTAGCGGCTTTCATCAGCCACCCTGTATGTCATAACAAAATACTTCGTGCAACATTTCATTAAAATCGGACTAGAATTGCGCCCTCTAGTGGCTCCACAAGACAAGATTCTAGATCGGTTTAAATGGCAGCTATATCAGGTTATGGACCGATTTGAACCAAACTTAGCTCAGTTATTGAAAGTCATAGCGAAACACGTCGTGCTAAATTTCATTCCAATCGGATAAGAATTGCGCCCTCTAGAGGCTTAAGAAGTCAAGACCCAAGATCGGTTTATATGGCAACTACATCAGGTTATAGACCGATTTGAACCATACTTGACACAGTTGGTGCATATCATAACATTCTAATCGGATAAGAATTGCGCCCTTTAGAGGCTCAAGAAGTCGAGACCCAAGATCCGTTTATATCGCACCGATTTGGCCCATTTACAATCCCAACTGACCTACACCAATAAGCAGTATTTGTGCCAAATTTAAAGCGGGTAGCTTTACTACTTCGAAAGTTAGCGTGCTTTCGACAGACAGACGGACGGACATGGCTAGATCGACTTAAAATATCATAACGATCAAGTATATATATTCTTTATGGGGTCTTAGACGCATATTTCGAGGTGTTACAAACAGAATGACGAAATTAGTATACCCCCATCCTATGGTAGAGGGTATAAAAATGTACCATTTATGGGCCTCAGAACTTAAATCGGGAGATCGGTATGTAAGTTACAGCTATATCCAAATATAAACCGATCTGAACCATATAAAATTGGATAAGATTTGCGTCTAGAGGCTCAAGAAGTCAAAATCCGAGAACGGTATAAAAACGAATTTGTTGTTGTTATATTTGTTTGTATGTTATCTAAAGACCCAAAAACGTCTGCATCGATTTTAATGATATTTTCACAGATGATAGAGTATATCCCCCCGAATGTATATAGAATATCCCATTTTTTTGATATCCGAGGGGTGAGCGGTCCCTGCCCTTACTACAATTTTCATAAACTTCAGATCTCAGTGGTTTGGTGCACCGAATTAAGCGAAATTCAATTTGCACGCTTTGGGTAATTGGTATAAAATTTTTATGTAAAAAATTTTGGGGGGAACGCCCCATCTAAAAACCCACCAAATCGGACATGTTTATCAATTGCGACAATATGGGTATCAAATGAAAGGTATTTAAGAGTAGATTGCGAACTTGAATTAAAATTAAGCCTTAAGTGCAGGGGTATCATACCACACCCAAAAAAAAAAAAAAAAACACCACTGAACTGACCGAAAGCGGCAATATGGGACTCAAACGAGAGGTATTTGGAAGTAGAATAGGAAACTTAAAAAAATGTTGGTCAAGTCCCAGTCGATCGGGACGGTATGGAACTCAAACTAATGATATTTCAGAGTACAATACTAAACTTAAATAAAAATATGGGGTCTATTCGCAAAGAGATTGCCCCGCGCCAAAATTACGTCTAAAACGGACCTGTATACCGTACGGATTAATATGGAATTCGAAAATCGAAAAACGAAAGGAGTTTGAGTGTAGAATACGAAACTTATATTGAAAGTTGGGGTCTATTCCACGGGGCCGCCCCACCCCAAAATTATGCACCACATGGACATGTGTACCGGACGCGTCAGTATAGGACTCAAACGACAGATATGTGAGAGTAGAATAGGAAATGTATGTAAAAATTTGGGATCAATTCCTAGGAGGGACGTCCCATCCATAAAATTATATATGGGGTTCTAATGAAAAGTATTTGAGGGTCAAACATATGTATAAATTATTTGAAAATTTAGACCATGTTAAAGGGGGCCGAAAACTCTTTGGGATGTAACGAAGCTTATCGGGCCAGCTAGTACTCTATATTAAAAAAGATTTAAATTTTCAAAGAAAACGGGGGAAAACGCTTGTCCATTACCCACTACATGCCTGGATACCTGTGCAACAGCCAATCAGCTATACATCCAGATAAAATAGTCTGCTGATATCAGCTTAATTTTAAACTTTTGAATGAATTCATATAAAATTTTCGCATTTCTAAACACCATTTGAGACATTTGCTACATATTCATAAACAAATTAGACAATTTTGGGTGTTATTTTTATGATCTAAGGCCTTAAAATAAAAGTAGTCATTATTTTTCTTCGTTCTAAAATGAAAAAATAGTAGAAAATAATGAAAAAACTGTGCTTTATATGCTTGTAAAATTGAAAGATATGGTGAAGCTATGTATACTTGGTTCGACCATCTTCGATCAAGGTTATATTAAAAGCTCCTTGCAGTTGTTTTGTTCTGAGAACTCTTACCTTTTTTGAGTTTTGCCCCTCTGACCAAATACTATCACCAAAGTTGAAATTTTCCACACCAAAGAGCATTACCCAGCAACTCTTCCACAGTGTCATAGCTCAGTTTACACGAATATTACTATTAAGAAAGTAAATTTGTTTTTATACCCACCACCATAGGATGGGGGTATACTAATCTAGTCATTCCGTTTATAACACCTCGAAATATCTGTCTTTAAGTTTAACCAGTCATGTCCGTCCTACATGCCTACTTTTGAAGGAATAAAGCTAGCCGCTTGAAATTTTGAACAAGAACTTCCTATTAGTGTAGGTCAGTTGGGATTGTAAATGGGCCATATAGGTCCATGTTTTGATATAGCTGCCATATAAAACGATTTTAGGTCTTGAATTCCTGAGCCTCTAGAGGGCGTAATTATTATCCGATTTGACTGAAAGTGGTGTTTTGATATCACTTTCAACAACTGTGCTAAATATGGCTCAAATCGATTCATAACCTGATATAGCTGCCATATAAACCGATCTTGGGTCTTGACTTCTTGAGCCTCTAGAGGGCGCAATTCTAATTCGATTTGGCTGTAATTTTGCACGTGGTGTTTTGGTATTTTGGTACTTTCAACATTTATGCGAAGTATAGTTCAAATAGGTCCATAACCTTGTATAGGTGCCATATAAACCGATCTCGGACCTTGACTTCTTGAGCCACTGGAGGGCATAATTCTCACCCAAATTGGCTTGAGCCTCTGGAGAATGCAATTCTCATCCGATTTGGCACAAATTTTGTACAACGGCTTCTCCCAAGGCCTTCAACATACGTGTGCAATATGGTCTGAATCGATCTATAGCTTGATACAGCACCCATATAAACTGTTCTCCCGATTTTGCTTCTTGAGCCCCGAACCGGACTATAACTTGATATAGCTTCGCCTCCTCCGTCCTTATTCATCATACTTTGTTTGCCTAAAAAGAGATATTGTGCAAAAAATTCGACAGATGCGATCCATGGTGGAGGGTATATAAGATTCGGCCGAACTTAGCACGCTCTTACTTGTTTTACTTTAAAACCACAGTGGCTTATGGAAATAAACAGATTTGTTTTTAACTTTTTGCGAAAATGATTAAAAAAAACAAGTAAAAGCTTGCTAAGTTGGGTCGGGCTGAATTTTGGGAACCCACCACCATGGATTCTGCTTAAATATGGAAGCGATATCTAGTTATAGTATAGTTAAGAGAACTTTAAAATCGCGGCTTGTAAGGGACGTCAAATTGGAAGATCGGTTTATATGGGACCTATATCAGGTTCTTGACCGATTTAGAGTGTACTTGGCACAGTTGTTGGAAGTCAAAATAGAACACTATGTGCAAAATTTCAGCCAAATCGGAACAAAAATTGTGGCTTCCATGGACTCAAGAAGTCAAATCGGGAGATCGGTTTATAAGGGAGCTATATCCAAATCTGAACCGATATGGCCCATTTTCAATCCGCAATGACCTACGTCAATATAAAGTATCTGTACAAAATTTCAAGGGGCTAGCTCTACGCGTTCGACCGCTATTGGGATTTCGACAGACGGACAGACGACGGGCATGGCTAGTTCAAATCAGAATTTCGAGACGATCAAGAATATATATAATCTATGGGGTCCTAGATCAATATTTCGAGGTGTTACAAACGGAATGACTAGATAAGTATACTCCCATCCTATGGTGACGGGTATAAAAAGTTTAAAAAAAAAATTTAAAAAGGGTAACTGCTATAAATTTTAAATACCTATAGGAAATTTCATCAAAATCGGACATAGAAATCAAGCGTCAGTCATTATGGGTTTAATAAAATTCCCTTATAAATTTAAAACATTTTTTTATTTTAAGTTTTATGCCTAATCTTAAAAAATTCTCATGGCTCAAATAATATGGCCTTAAGAACCTCAAACAACCACACTCAACTTATTCTCAAACTCAATGGCCTATTTGCCGTATTGTTTGTCCGAATGGTCCAAATGGTTGAGGTTTTTGTTTTTATTAATCAACCGTCACTCACTCATCAAACCAAACCAACATCGAACATTTTCCCTCAAACACAAACCCAACAAAGTCCAACTACCAACGAACCAACCAACCCCTAGGTGTGTATGTATGAAAGTGCTACAGCACATTCATCACACAGCGCTGACACACTAGTGAGTGGCAAAGGAATGAGTGATTTTTTTTAACAAACACCAACTCGCACTGCCATACTTCCACACTCTTCCACTGGAAATGATGAGGGAAATTTTTCCTCTTTTAGGTTTTTTCTTATGAGTGGGTGTGTGTTTTGTTGTTTTTTTTTTAAAGGCTTGTAGCATTTCCCCTCATTTTGCATGGCTGCTTATGTTAAGTCTGAGTGTGTGTGTGTGAACACACAACAATTTTTTCTGTGGTTGTTTAAATGGTTGCGTCGCGCCGGTGGTGGTGGTTGCTGGTTTTCGTCAACACACATCTGTTGTTGCTGTTTTTCTATTCGTTTTGTGGCAACGTTGGCTGGATGGCTGACGGTGGCTGTGGCGACGGCACCAGCGGTTGGCTTCTATGGCAGTGGCACATCACAAACCATACCAACAAACCACAATTCACTCAAAATGCTGAAAACAGTTCAAGAATTGTTGCATGGATGTGGTCGGTCGTTCCCCATAAAAACACACACACACACACCCACACTTAAACACATCCCAATTTACCCCAGTGACCAAAGATTAATCAAAAAGAGGGATATTTTCAGCATTTTTACTTTTTTTCGCTCTTCTCCAGTTAAGGGAAATTTATTTTAAGGAATGAAGGGAACTTTTTTCATGGGTGGTTATGAGTAAAAAAAAAAACACCAAAGGGGAATTTATTTTTTTTCATGTTGTGGGGTATTTGGAGTTTTTTAATGTTTGTTTTCGTTTTTTTGGTGTTGGAGGGTTTTTTTGGACACTAGCTTTTGGTAAAAAACTGAAATTCTCTTTTTGAGTTTTTTCGTTACAAAGCTAAAAAGCGTTGGAGAGCCTGTTTTTTAATTTCATCTCAGTTGGAGAGAAGAGTTTTTTTTTGAAATTGAAGAGTATTTCGTCTTTATTAAATGTGGAGCAGTTTGTAAAAGTTCTTGGCATTGCATGGCGCTTCAATCAAAACTCTTTTTTTAAATTTTGTAGGTTTAAAGTAAATGCCTAGTTCAGGTGTCACCACAGAGTGGAAAGCAGTTACTCTGGGAAGACTATAAAACTCAGACTCAACGGCGTTTAAATATTCGTTTTTAATGTTCAGTATCAAGATGTGACTTATTTTTCGTAGCATTGCATTAGGGTTCGCTGCTAAAGCGGGGATAGTTGCAATTGCCGCCGGGGATCATAAAATTAACAACCAGGAAAATTGGATTGTTTAAACTTTCCTGGGTGTTTATTTAATGATTTACTTATATGGAGGAAGTGAGTGTGAACCAATATGGAAATCGAAAAAGTTAAAAAAAAAAAAAATCAAAATAGGAAATATGTTTTAGGGACTGAACCCCTTATAGCCACAAAGACCGAGATTTCATACCCATTTCTCCGGCTATGAAAGCAAATCCTAAAAATCTTATCGTGAATTAGACTCGATGCCAGATAGTCTAGTTTACACTCTGCATCAGTAATGTCTAGTATAGAATTATAGTTGTTGCCATCATCCTTCACCTTCAGTGCTAACTTAAGAGCTCAGTTATGAAAGCATATCTGAGTATGGATGTATATTTAGTATCGCTTTCTAAACCGCTTCCGCCATTTTAACGCAGGCCAGTCTTTGAAAATTATCGAACATCCAAGCACAAGTCGACATACATGGTTCCACTATACCATATTATTATTTGAGAAAACCATTTCCATTAACCCCAATGGAAGGTTCAAAAATGGATCACAGGATTTTAGGATCAAAACTTTTTTATACTCTCCAACATAGGATGGGGGTATACTAATTACCTCATTTCGTTTGTAACATCTCGAAATATTGATCTTAGTATATATTGGGTTGCCCAAAAAGTAATTGCGGATTTTTCATATAGTCGGCGTTGACAAATTTTTTCACAACTTGTGACTCTGTAATTGCATTCTTTCTTCTGTCAGTTATCAGCTGTTACTTTTAGCTTGCTTTAGAAAAAAAGTGTAAAAAAGTATATTTGATTAAAGTTCATTCTAAGTTTTATTAAAAATGCATTTACTTTCTTTTAAAAAATCCGCAATTACTTTTTGGGCAACCCAATATATTCTTGATCCTCATGACATTTTAAGTCGATCTAGCCATGTCCGTCCATTGGACGAATGGACGAATGTCTTTCGAAATCACGCTAACTTGATGCAAAAGTCACTTCGTTAATGGTAAAAACCTCATTAACCTGTGGTATGGAATGGCTCTTTTACACGTATATTCAAGCTTTTTTTAAGTCAAAAATGTTATGTTTACAGCGAAATATGCCTTGTTACAAATGATTCATTATTTATATTTCTCTTGTGCCTCCTTATTTGACTGTGTGAGACCGGGATCGTAGGAAGACGTACGCTCAAAAGATTTTTTCATTGGGTCTTTCTAGCTGGTTGCCAGTGGGAAAGTGTACATTTGACCGTCCCATGCTATAAAGGAGAACAGTTTGTTTAAAACTACAGAAATGCAAGAGAATGCGGTTAAAGATAAAACTTTCCGATACGTCGTCCAAAGTTAGATGTAGCGTTTTCTAAGGAATCCGGTTGAGTATTTTAGGTCCTAATACAAAATTGGTTAACTACTGTTAAAGACTGTATTCTACACCAATACTCTGGCTGCTATTGTATATTGGGACAGTGAGTTGTGTTAGTCCAGTCGACATTCTTTTTCAATTTGGCCCAGATCGGTCCAGATTTGGGTATAGCTGCCATATAGACCGATATCTCGATTTAAGGTCTTGGGCCCATAAAAGGCGCATTTATCGTCCGATTTCGCCGAAATTTGGGACAGTGAAAAGTGTTAGGCCCTTCAACATTTCCTTTCAATTTGGCTCAGATCGGTCCAGATTTGGATATAGCTGCCATTTAGACCATTCTCTAGATTTATAAAATTGAATAGTGACATATATATTAGACCATTCAATGTCCCTGCCGAATTTGGGTGCTTAAGTTATCCAATCACCGGATTGTGACGAAATGGGATTTACATATGTAACCAAAGTGGTTGGTATTCAAAGTTCGGCGCGGCCGAACTTAATGCCTTTTTAATAGACCATTCAATGTCCCTGCCGAATTTGGGTGCTTAAGTTATCCAATCACCGGATTGTGACGAAATGGGATTTACATATGTAACCAAAGTGGTTGGTATTCAAAGTTCGGCGCGGCCGAACTTAATGCCTTTTTAATTGTTTTTCAATTTTATATTACTGTGCTTTGCTGTATCTGCCATTGTATTGGCATAAGTGTGCCATCAACCAGAGGTGAAGCCGTTTGATCTAGCCTCGTCTAAGAGAGAAGTAAGATCGTGGAATCACAATGGGCCATTCGGAGTCCTCCGTGGATATCAACAGGACTTCAGACATTTAATGCCTCTTATTCTTCTATTTCAACCTATTCTAACCCCGCCTTTAGGCACTGTAGGAATAATATACTGTTCTGTAGATCCCATGGGGTTTTTCCTTTCATCCTGGGAAATAACTTAGATTGTAAAATCCAAGAGGTTTTAAAGTCTGTATACAGGTTTCATAGCTTGGCGATGAGAAAACAATGCTCAATAGTCTAGGAAGGCAGGACTGCAAATACCCATGTCCCCCAATGCAGCTGAAGGTCTGGCTACGAATCCTAGCATGATCGTCAGGGAAGTTTCTGAGCGTTCGTTATCTACTCACCATTGCTGGGGAAATTTCTACGATCTTCAAACGTTTAAAACTTCTGCACCATAAGTGTGGGTGCCGTTGAGAATCGCCCAAAAAAGGTCTCTTATCGTTGAACTTGAACTAGAATCGGATAGCATTCATTGATGTGCAGAAGTTTCCCCAATGTTCCTTAATGGAAAGTTCGTTGCCAAATTGGCATTTGAACTAAAAACATCAAAATTTGACATTTTTCCTATCGATGGGACTAGGGTTATTATTTGTCGAGTTCTAACCATTACGTTTGGCTCATTTACTATTGTACGTTTACTAAAATTTATCAATAATTTTGGACAAACTCTTTTACTAAGAATCGCTAAGACTCAAACATGGAAGGGGAATGACTGTATCCCCATTGTAGTCAATGTTTATTATAAACCCATTTTCTGTCCGTTTATCCATTCAGCGCGGTGCTAAAAGTCTCCTTCAATTGCTTTGGTATTATTAACCTAAAACTTTGGTCTGGATGATTTGAACGTAAATAACCCAAAAATATTAAAATCGAATGTCATATTTGAGAATTTTCACACCTTGCAACTCTTTTTTCCCAAACTCACGTGAAAATTCCCAGAACTCGCTCATAAAATTTTACCCTTTTTTATAATGGCTGACCCAATAAAACAAAACTGCCCAACCACAAATATTGCTCTAATAAAAAAGATTGCTACTCTTTTGCAGTAATGCTTAAGCCATTCCTTTTCTCTCCCACATATGGAAAACTACCTGACCCAATTAAAAGTGTCCCTTTACAAATGCCATAGAAAATATGGCACAACAGGTAGGTACTTGTAGATCACTTGGGAAAAAATCTAAGCCTTTACTTATAAAAGTCAATCTCCCTGCCTAAAGGGCCAAAACAATTGTAGGCTTTTGGCTAACTTTTTTAAGAATTTACCTAAGTAGGCCGATGTCTTGTGCTACGTGCCTCATAGGGCTGGTGGGAGTAAAACTCTATCATAAACCACATGTGTGTGTGTGAGTAAGGCATTTGTTGTTCTTCTTTACCAACGAAGAAGGGCAGCGAGGACAACGTCTATATGTTTTTCTAACCACGTCGCACAATAATTTCGCACCTTAATCCGGCCACTATAAAAAGGTATGCAGAGTTTTTCAGATTTCTTGCTACCACCATGCATTGAAAGGTCTCGCGGTTTTCCACCACTGTATACCTGCCTTTGTTTTAGCCATTGTGTTAATAAAAATTGGTTCATTTTATTGAATTGTGCATTGCCAAATGAGGTGCGACCATTTGTCTATGCTGGAAAAAATGCGGCTTTCACTAGAATTTCTTGAAGGATTATGTGCCAGAAATAAATCACCATGATTTGTAGGCTATGTTTATGCTTAAGGGACGATTTGAAAGGGTTTAGCTTGGGATCATCATGGTATTGAGTATGATTTTCAAAATGAATATCCAAATCTTAAGAGTTTCCTAACAAGACATTCCGACTTATGGTAAAAAATTTGCCCTAGCCGTCGCTTTTTTCATAGTCGCATTTGTTTGCTTGCAAGGAATTTCCATATTTCAATTGGCACTGTGTATTAGCCATGGGGGTTGTTTTGATAATCATATGACTCACACTCACTTTTCAGGCATTTATTTGCGCTCTTTCCCTCTCCTACTGTCTTATTTTCTCTTTCACTCTCTGTTATGAAGAGCTTCATGATATGGTGGTGTGGATCCTTAATGTTGTGCACTGCGATCGCATTGCTTTATGCAGCCACACAGTGTGTGCGTGTGTGTGTGTGTGAGTGCAAACATGAGGTGTGCGCATTTTGGGCGTTTGTTATGGGCCTTGCCTTGCTTCACGCACACTCAAACATACGCTGCATTTCTGTTTGTTTTGGTAGACTCCGCCTTAATTTAAAATATAAATATTTATAGGCATTGTATTGTGGAGGGACAGTAGATGAATTTTAAGAAATTCCATTATCGGCAAAAGAGCACAACTGTGTTGTGGTGTCTCGTTGGGCTTCTTCCTTTAATGTAAACTTTGGGTATCTAATGGATGAGCGGTTATTTGGATGAGAACACCAATTAGTTTAATAAATAATCAGATCAGTAAAGGAAAATATCTTTTGTTTATTGAACTCCTTATGTGCAAAACTGTTGAAATATTTGACAATGGAGATTTATTTTTAACCTGATATGGAACAAGTAGAAGTGTGCTAAGTTCTGCTAAATATTTATACAAAATAAATTTAGTTGAAGGGCATAATTTTATTCTTCATACAAATCTACTGCCAAACCAGCAAAAATTAAAGCTCCTAGGAACCGACCAAGGTTAATCAAGAGACCGGTTTACATGGGAGCTATATCAGGTTATAGACTGATTTGGACCGTAGTGGGCACAATTGTTGAAAGTCATAACAGAACACCGTATGCAAAATTTCAACCAAATCGGACAAAAATTGCGGCTTGAAAGGGTTTAAGAAATCATCGGGAATTCTGCCAGCGTGGCCGCGGTGGCCATGCAAAACAAATCGAGTTCCATATATAATGGCGTACTTTCACAGAAATAGAAAACATTCCACTAAGGAACAGGGGCAAACTTCTCACATATCAATGAGTGCAGTCCGATTCAAGTTTTTAAGCTCAATGATAAGGGGCCTACTTTTTATGGCCGAGTCCGAACGGCGTGCTGCAGTGCGACACCTCTTTGGAGAGATGTTTTACATGACACAGTACCTTACAAATGTTGCCAGCATTAGGAGGGGAACCGTTTTTGTTTTATTTAAAACAAAAACTTTTGTAGCGCTCTCATCAAAAACCTGACATTTAATAGAATAGCAGTTCAACATTTCTGGGTGTTAGAAACGGAATAGCGATTGCAACACCCCCAATTCAACCAAATTGAAAATTGGTAGCATTGTTGATGTTGTAGTCAAACGTTGCAAGTATACATAAAGATTCTTCTTTTCTGCTGTCTTTGTATTCTTTTCTTTTCTCTCCTCAGATCGTTTAGGACTGGGAATGATCCCCATATTCAATTGAAGCAGTCCGAAGTGCGCCTGCAGTCAGATTTGATAGTTTCGGGTATCTAAGTAGATGTTTGGTGTCATGGGGTTCAGTGCTGCATTCAGGGTCAATATTAGGGATGGCATCGTCCACTCTTGAGCGATACGAGTTTAGTCTGTTGGACTATCCGGATCTCAGTTAAGCCTAAGTCGGTCTGCTCTTTTTGCGAAGGTCTTTCTTGTCATCAGCAATGGGTGGTGAATGTTCACCAAAGACTATATTCGGTTGGTATGATAAGGTCGCACTAGTCATCTGCATCTTGGTGGACATCTTGCAAATCATGTATGAGGCAGTTGTCTGCGGAACTGTGAAGGGCTGACGGTCTAGGTTCTTAAGCATCCAGTTATTCTTCTTATTGTCCCAGGTAGGGCAAACCTGGTTATTTGGATGTTCAGATGGTTCTCTCGAAACTGTTTATATAGAAGTTCACAGTGGTCCTTAACCCTAAGGACTTTAGGGTCCTCGTGCGACATTTGGTGACATCCTGTAAAGGTCCATAGTGTTTGGACAGGTTTGTAAGTTTCGCTAGTGTGTTACGCACATATCCGCTGTCCGCATAATTTGTCACCGGTCGCCTGATTGTCTTATATTTTGTCAACAGGGTTTCCTTATCCATTCCCCAGATGTTGTTAGCCAAAGATTTTAGGAGCGTGGGCTGACATTGAGAGATAATTGTCGTGGGATACTCCCAGGATCTTAAGGTGCCTCAGCGTTGGAATCCTTTGTCCGTCGACCTGCAACTCAAGTAATCAGTTGCCTAGGTGGTGAATAGTGTTGCTGATGATATGGTGGGTGATATTTTTAGGTTATTGCTCCAGAAAATTCCTAGTCCCGGAGGTAAGGACTTATTTGTGGTAGCATTTATAGAAAACATAGCATTTTTAAGTTCCGGTATTGGGAAAGCTGTGCACGCAACAGATGACAACGGCATACTCACTCGACTAAGCCAATTGCTTGAAGAAAGCACGTTTTGGCCCTATTATAAGCGTCGCAATGGCAAACTATTGCCCACTATATGGAAAATCGGGTGAAATAAGTACTTGGGTACCTAAAGCCTCCACCAAGAAACTCCTGAAGTGTCGAAATGCTATTGGAGCCAAGAATGAGGCATACAAAGCAACCTTTGTCTGGCGCATTGCTACTAAATGCTAGCAACGAACTTGGCGATGGAGAGGTATCGGGAGAAAAGGAGAGAGGAGAGATTTCTATTTCGTAGAAATTTAATAACTTTGTTACGAGCCAATACAGATGTACAATAGTCAAAATTAAGTCTTAGAACTAAACATCAAACTCACGCCTTTGGTACAGGCATCCTTCAATAGAGACAAAAAAAAAATGGTATGAAATACAAAATTGGAGCTTAGGAAATGGATAAAAACTTTTTCCCAGCTACATGTCACTGATTGTGGCGGCGGGCGACTTAGAACCAATCGCTGATGATGGTATAGAAAGTATATCACAACGTTAGATTTAGGCGTACTTAACAGTAACCGGTCTGAATAAGAACAAGGCACCAGAAGCCAATGGTTTGCCAACAGAACTAATTTCGACCGGAGACGACTGTCTGTTGAGGCGTATTTACAAACTCCTTTGTCCATTCTGGCTAGAAGAACGCTTAACCGACTATTAGAATCTCAGCATATTATGACCCTCACACAATAAAGTAAAGGGTGATTTTTTAAGAGCTATAGGAAACTTTTTCAAAAAAAAAAAAATACACATAAAATTCAGAAAAATGCATGAAATGTTTATTCGAATCGATAATACAGGCCATATAATTTAATGTTTGAAGATTATATCATCAAATGTTGACCGTAACTGCGTATCCAATGATCCATTCGCTTAGTTCAATTTTGGCATACTCTTTCCAACATTTAAGCGGGCTTTAACATAGCCCCACAAAAAATAGTCTAAAGGCGTTAAATCGCACGATCTAAAAAGTTCACCGAACTCGCCTCTCAATAAGTCCATTGTTACGCGTAGTGTGTGGTATGTGGCACCGACTTGTTGAAAACACATGTCATGCATGTCAAGCCGAGTCAAGAAAAGAGTAAAGGGTAGTTCTTCAACTATTCCAACTCTTGTTAAGGACGATCAAACGTTCACTGATCCGGTTGATAAGGCTAACCTATTGGCTGATATATTTGCAGGGAACTCTTCCCTGCCGGATAGCAATCAACCACTCGCCTAAATCGAAAATGTATTCGGCATCATGTCCCTAACATATTTTCGAACTCGTGGAGTTAAAAGGGTTCTTGAAAATCTAGACGTAAATAAATCCCTGGGCCCGAATGGCATGTCAACACTTGTCTTACTCAAGTGTTCTTCGACGCTCGCTCGTCCATTACGCAATCTTTTCAACCTTGCCTACCGTGCGGCAGTCTTCCCGGCGTAGTTGGAAGGTTGCGAATGTTCAGCCACTAACCAAGAAGGGTGAGGCAAATAACCCTGCGAATTATCGGCCAATTGCGATATGCTCCGCTCTCTCTCGAAGGTCATGGAGAGCATGGTTAATCACCATCTTGTGAGGTATTCAGAGTCTAATGTCCTTCTTAGCGTCCAACAGTATGGGTTCCACAGAAATCGCTTTACGGGCGACCTCATGGCACTTCTGTCGGAACGTTGAAGTGGCTCAATCCACCATTTTGGTGAGAGTAAGGTTGTGGCTCTGGATATCTCCAAGACATTTGATAGGGTCTGGCACGGTGCACTACTATCAAAGCTTGTCGCCTTTTGGTGTCGGTAATGGTTCGTTCGATTTATTTCAAGCTTTCTCAGAGATCGCACTATTTGAGTCGTTATAGATGGGTTCTCATCCAATGAGCACAAATTGATCGCTGGTGTACCCCAGGGCTCTGTTCTTTCTCCTTCTCTTTTTCTAATTTTCATCAACTATCTGTTGGATCAGACATTGAATCCGATCCATTCATTTGCGGATGATAGTAATCTCTGTCATTCGTACTCATTCGATCATCTTCGAGAGATTGAGGACAAGCGGCGGGTTGTGGACGATACACTCTGCCAGGATTTGCTGGCCATTTCTGAGTGGGGTCGAATGAATCGAGTAGATTTTAATGCACGGATGACTCAATGCACATAAACGATTCGTTAACCCATTCCGATCATCTTTGTCTATAAACGATGTAGATGTTGAGCAATCAGAAGCTCTTGATGTTCTGGGCATGAAAATACAATACAAAGTGATGTCAGTTGGGCTAAACAAGTGTTCGAAAGAAGCATTCAAGTGTTTAGGCTTCCTTAAACGGTGTAAAAATTACTTCACTCCGTCGTCTGATCTTCTTAACATCTACACCACTTTCATAAGGCCGAAAATGGAGTGCAACTCACATGTATGGGCTGGAGCTTCAAAATCATCCCTGGAGCTACTGGAGGACCGTGTACAGAGGAGAGCGATGGCGTTGATTGGGGACAGTAGGATATCCAACTCTATGGCCTTCCTTCATCATCGTCACAATGTGGGTGGTTTGGCGCTGTTCTATCGGTACTTTCATGGTGTTTGTTCGTCTGAAATTCGTCTTTTTATACCCTCCACCATAGGATGGGGCGTATACTATATACAATTCTTATGATTTCGTCATTCTATTTGTAACTACTCGAAATATTCGTCTGAGATCCCATAAAGTATATATATTTTTGATCGTCGTGACATTTTATGTCGATCTGGCCATGTCCGTCCATCCATCCGTCCGTCCATCCGTCCGTCCATCCGTCCGTCCATCCGTCCGTCCGTCCATCCGTCCATCCGTCCGTCCGTCCATCCGTCCGTCCATCCGTCCGTCCATCCGTCCGTCCATCCGTCCGTCCATCCGTCCGTCCATCCGTCCGTCCATCCGTCCGTCCGTCCATCCGTCCGTCCATCCGTCCGCCCATCCGTCCGTCCGTCCATCCGTCCGTCCATCCGTCCGTCCATCCGTCCGTCCATCCGTACGTCCATCCGTCCGTCTGTCTGTCGAAAGCACGCTAACTTCCGAAGGAGTAAAGCTAGCCGCTTGAAATTTTGCACAAATACTTCTTAATAGTGTAGGTCGGTTGGTATTGTAAATGGGCCATATCGGTCCATGTTTTGATATAGCTGCCATATAAACCGATCTTGGGTCTTGATTTCTTGAGCCTCTAGAGGGCACAATTCTAATCCGATTGGAATGAAATTTTGCCTGTGGTGTTTTCTTATGATATCCAACAACAGTGACAAGTCTGGATTAAATCGGTCAATAACCTGATATAGCTGCCATATAAACCGATCTTGGGTCTTGACTTCTTGAGCCTCTAGAGTGCGCAATTCTTATCCGATTGGAATGAAATTTAGCACGACGTGTTGTGTTATGACATCCAACAACTGTGCGAAGTTTGGTTTAAATCGGAATATAACCTAATATAGCTGTCATATAAACCGATCTTGGGTCTTGACTTCTTGAGCCTCTAGAGTGCGCAATTGTTATCTGATTGAAATGAAAATTTGCCCGACGTGTTTTGTTATGATATTCAACAACTGTGCCAAGTATGGTTCAAATCGGCATATAACCTAATATAGCTGTCATATAAACCGATCTTGGGTCTTGACTTCTTGAGCTTCTAGAGGGCGCAATTCCATTCCGATTTGGCTGAAAGTTTGCACGACGTATTTCGTTATGACTTCAAACAACTGTGCCAAGTATGGTTAACATCGGTTGATAACCTGATGTATGACTTCCAACAACTGTGCCAAGTATGGTTCACATCGGTTGATAACCTGATGTAGCTGCCATATAAACCGATCTTGAATCTGGACTTCTTGAGCCTCTAGAGGGCGCAATTCTTATCCGATTGGAATGAAATTTTGCATGACGTGTTTTGTTATGATATTCAATAACTGCGCCAAGTATGGTTCCAATTGGTTGATAACCTAATATAGCTGCCATATAAACCGATCTTGAATCTGGACTTCTTAAGCCACTAGGGGATGCAATTCTTATCCGATTTGGCTGAAATTTGGCATGCGGTGTTTTGTTATGATTTCCAACAACTGTGCCAAGTACGGGTGAAATGGATGCATATCCTCATATAGCTGTCATATAAACCGATCTGGGGTCTTGACTTCTTGAGCCCTTAGAGCGCGCAATTATTATCCGATTTGCCTGAAATTTTTTACGACGGATCCTCTCATGACCATCAACATACGTGTTTATTATGATCTGAATCGGTCTATAGCCTGATACAGCTGTCATATAAATCGATCTCTCTATTTTAAATTTTTGGCCCCGAAGGGCGCAATTCTTAATCGAATTGGCTGACATTTAACACAGGTATCCAACATATAATTTAATTGTGGTCCAAACCAGACCATATCTTGATATCGCTCTAATGGCAAAGCAAATCTATTCTTTTATTCTTTTTTTTGCCTAAGAAGAGATGCCGGGAAAAGAACTCGACAAATGCAATCCATGGTGGATTCGGTCCGGCCGAACTTAGCACGCTTTTACTTGTTTAAGTTATCCTACCATATTTCTGCATTTCGTGTTAAGATATTAACTTTCTCCCACTACTATTAACTCTCATTTCTAGCAATCGGAAATTTGCAATGTGACATTCATAAAAAAATTCAAAAAATACTACATTTGAAAGACAAAATCTGATATAGTTTTATTTGTTAATCTTCTGGAAATAAGATTGTTCTTGTTGCCAACACTACAAGGTTGTAAAAAGGCATTATGTCTCCAATATAACTCTCAATACTTAAAATTTCCCACAAAATCCCATATCTATATCCAATATATTCTCATCCAAGATAATTACTATGATAAGAATATTATTATATCCGCATGGTGAGCTTTTCTTTAAGTCTCTCATTCAACATTTTTTTATCGCTCCATAAAAATATTTCTTTAGCTTCAGAAAAGGCCGTCGCAACATTTGAAGTTTCCAAAAGAAAACACTCACTCACAAAATACAAACACCATGGTTGTTTACATTTTTCATAATTTTTCTCATTTGCTGCTCTCGGATACTATAATCTCAGCTCGGGAAGCTATTCAAACACAAATTTTGAAAAACTAAACAAAAACAAAAAAAAAAATTATACGCTCATTTACAACTAACAAGCTGATAATTACAAGCAAGCAGCTAAGCGGCATGATGACCACGTACGTAAAACATCTCAAACACCGGCTGGCTGGCTTACACATGCTGCACTCTGCACCACATACCGCGTGTGCGCAGAAGAACGATCGAGCCTATGGGGGCTCATCGATCCTCACACGGCCAGAGCTCAGCGGCAACTGAGAATCTTAAACCATGCCATTGCCGACGAGGCTGTGTGTAGGATGGCTGCTGTGATCAACAAATGACCCATGATGAGCAGCAGGCGGCGATGAATGAAAATTGACGACAAGCGTGAAAATTGCTCCTGTAAATACGTACTCCTTAAACTGTGTAGGGAGACACACCACTACCAACTATGGTCAATTGCAACAACAGTTTACTTGAACCGGATACACCATGTCCTCGGAGAACAAAAGACTTTTTGTTGCTTCTTTGAATTTTTCTAGGAAATTCTCCTCTGGCTTTGCCAAGTCCTTGCTTAGAGTTTGGGTTGGAAGGAAGGAGCAAGAGAGAAGAGTTTACTTCTTGAGTCCTTCAATGTCAACCATGTGGGAATGGGATGGCAAGTGTTAATTTGATATTAAAAGTGAGTTGTCATTTAGCTGAAAGTGTCCCTCCTTTGTTAGCTAGTTTGAGTTGTTAGCCGTATCTTGGGACACCTCTGCTGTGTGTCACACAGTTGGAGGATATTTTCTTGCCGTTTTTTCTTTGGGCATATGGCATCCTACTGTGTGGCTAAAACGTCACGCGACATTGCTCGCGACAGTAGATCGTTTTTGGATCTTCAACTAATTGCTGGGCGAGGCACTTGCCTTGCATGTAAAGGTCTAGAGTGAATTCAAGGTCAAGTAATGCCTAAGGAAAAGCTTGACTTACAAGGCAAAACAAAAATGATTGTGAAAAAAGCAAACAAAAACAAGTAAAAAGGCGTTAAGTTCGGCCAGGCCGAATCTTGGAAACCCACCACCATGAAATCTGGTAAAAATTTATACAAAATTAAAGTTTCTAGGAACCGAACAAAGATGATCGAGAGACCGGTTTTCATGGAAGCCATATCAGGTTTTAGACTGATTTGGAACACCAAAATCGAGCAAAAATTCAAATCGGGAGATCGGTTTATATGGAAGCTATATCAGGTTTTAGACCGATTTGGACCGTACTGCGCACAGTTGTTAAAAAGGCATAAAAGAACACTACATGCAAAATTTCAGCCAAATCGGACAAAAATTGCTGCTTTAAAAGGCTCAAGAAATCAAATCGGGAGAACGGTTTACATGGGAGCTGAATCAGGTTATTGAACGATTTGGTCCATATCTGACACAGTTGTAGGAAGTCTTAACAGAACACTACATGCAAAATTTCAGCCAAATCGGACTAAAATTGCGGCTTCCAGGAGCTCAAGCATTCAAATAGGGAGATCAGTTTATATGGGGGCTATATCTAAAACTGAACCGATATATCTCATTTACAATCGCCTATGACCTACATCAATATTAAATAACTAAATTTTAAGCGGTTAGCTCTACGCATGCGACCGCTATCGTGATTTCGATAGACGGACGGACGGACATGGCTAGATCGACTCAGAACGTCGAGGCGATCAAGAATATATATTTTATGGGGTCCAGAAGAATATTTCGAGGTGTTCCAAACGGAATGACTAGATTAGTATACCCCCATGCTATTGTGTGGGGTAGAAAAATGCATGAAACCTTTATTTGAATCGATAGTACGATCCATATAATTTAATCGTTGAAGATTATTTCATGCAAATGTTGACCGTGACTGCGCCACAAATGGTCCTACGCTTAGCCCAATTTTGCCATACTCTTTCCAACATTTCAGCCGGTATCTCTCGAATAAATGCTTCAATGTTGTCTTACAATGCGTCAATTGGAGCGGGCTTGTCTGTATACACACGAGCTTAAACATAGCCCAGCAAAAAATAGTCTAAAGACATTAAATCGCACGATCTAGGAGGTCACTTAACCGATCCCGAACCTGAAATAAAATGTTCACCGAACTTGCCTCTCAATAAGTCCATTGTTACGCATGCTGTGTGACATATGAAAAGTCTTGTTGAAACCATATGTCGTGCATGTCAAACTCTTCGATTTTGGGGCGAAAAAAGGGGAATATCGCCTTATATATGAAGAAGTACGGTCCAATGATGCCACCAGCCCATAAACCGCACCCAACTTTTATGCCCATCAACGAATGATGGGTGTATTTTCAATTTGTCATTCGGTTTGCACACATCGAAATACCCATTTCCGACCCTCTAAAGTATATATATTTTGGATCAGTATAAAAATCCAAGACGACCTAGACATGTCCGTCCGTCTGTCTGTTGAAATCACGCTACAGTCTTTAAAAATAGAGATATAGGGCTGAAACTTTGCACAGATTCGTTTTTTGTCCATAAGCAGGTTAAGTTCGAAGATGGGCTATATCAGACTATATCTTGATATAGTCCCCATATAGACGATCCGCCGATTTAGGCCCATAAAACCCACATTTATTATCCGATTTTGCTCAAATTTGGGACAGTGAGTTGTGTTAGGCTCTTCGAGAACTTTCTGCAATTTATCTCACATCGATGCAGATTTGGATATAGCTGCCATATAGACCGATTTCTCGATTTAAAGTTTTGGGCCCATAAAAGGCGCATTTATTATCCGATGTCGCCGAAATTTGGGGACAGTGAGTAAGGTTAAGCCCCTGGACATACTTCTGCAATATGGCCCAGATCGGCCCAGATTTGGATATAGCTGCCATATAGACCGATCTCTCGGTTTTAGGTTTTGGGGCCATAAAAGGCGATTTTATTGTCCGATTTTGCTGAAATTTGGGACACTGAGTTGTGTTAAGACCTTCGACATCCTTCTTCAATTTGGTCCAGATCGGTCCAGATTTGCTTATAGCTGCCATATAGACCGATCTCTCGATTTAAGGTCTTAGGCCCATAAAAGGCGCATTTATTGTCCGATGTCGCCGAAATTTGAGACAGTGAGTTAAGTTAAGCCCCTTGACATACTTCTGCAATATGGCAAAGATCGGTCCAGATTTTTTTATAGCTGCCATATAGACCGATCTCTCGGTTTTAGCTTTTGGGGCCATAAAAGGCGCTTTTATTGTCCGATGTATTTGAAATTTGAGACAGTGAGTTGTGTTAGGCTCTTCGACGTCCTTCGTCAATTTGGCCCAGATCGGTCCAGATTTGAATATAGCTGCCATATAGACCGATCTCTCGATTTAAGGTTTTGGGGCCATAAAAGGCGCAGTTATTGTCCGATGTCGCCGAAATTTGTGACAGTGAGTTAAGTTAAGCCCCTTGACTTACTTCTGCAATATCGCACAGATCGGTCCAGATTTGTATATAGCTGCCATATAGATCGATCTCTCGGTTATAGCTTTTGGGGCCATAAAAGGCGCTTTTATTGTCCGATGTCGCTGAAATTTGAGACGGTGAGTTTAATTAGGCTCTTCGACGTTCTTCTTCATTTTGGCCCAGATCGGTCCACATTTGCATATAGCTGCCATATAGACCGATCTCTCGGTTTTAGCTTTTGGAGCCATAAAAGGCGCATTTATAATCCGATTTTACTGAAATTTGACACAGTGACTTATGTTAGGCTTTTCGACATCCGCATCGTATAAGGTTTTGAACGGTTTATTTTTGGATATAGCTACTGTATTTATTATTATTTGGTCCAAATCGGAACATATTTCGATATAACTGCTATAGAGCATAAGGTATGCAATTTCACCGCATTTTGATGAAAGATGGTTTACCCGAGGTGGTGGGTATGCAAAGTTCGGCCTGGCCGAAATTGACGCCTTTTTACTTGTTTTCAAATCGGATCATATTTTGATATAGCTGCTATAAGGGCATAAGTTATGCATTTTTCACCGGATTATGACGAAAAGTGGTTTACATATATACCCGAGGTGGTGGGTATCCAAAGTTCGGCCCGGCTGAACTTAACGCCTTTTTACTTGTTCTGAATGCATTGATAGCTCTTACAATGCTTCTGGATTATCTTCACTCCGAAATCGATAATTCTGCTTATATACGTTCCCATTGAGCCAAAAATGAGCTTTGGCACTCAATGGAAGAAGCGCGCGATGAACTTTCTTAACAGAGCAAGCATTTTGATTATAAAATTTAATAATTTGCCAGCTTTGTTCGTTTGTAAGACGTTTACATGGTTGAATTCATGGTTTATTTGCAACAGTGGGTTATCCCGACATCTGACCTTAATATGCTTCAGATGGGACTATATTTAGATATAGCTGCCATATAGGCCGATATCCCGATAAAGGGTCTTAAGGCCTTCAAAGCTTTATTTATTACCCGATTTCGCTGAAATTTGAAGCAGTGAGTAGGTGAAGACCTAACAACATCCGACCTAAATATGGTTCTGATCGGTCTATATTTAGATATAGCTGCCATATTGACCGATCTGTCGATAAGGGGGCCGAAGCCCATAAAAGCTGTAGTTAATACCCGATTTCGCTGAAATTTGAAACATTGAGTAGGTTAAGACCTCCCCACATTCGACCTTAATATGGTTCAGATCGGTTTATAATTGGATATATCCGCCAAAAAGACCAATATTTTGTTCTACAAAATTGATTGGTGACCTATTTATTAGACCACTCAATGTCCGTGTGAAATTTGGGTGCTTAAGTTATCCAATTTTGATGCCGAAATGGGGTTTACATATATGCCCGAGGTGGTGGGTATCCAAAGTTCGGCCCGGCCAAACTTAATGACTTTTTACTTGTTTCTCTTCAGATCTGATCTAGGAACAGATTCATCAAAATCAAAAAAAAAAAATTCATCATTCATCAGAAAAAAATCAGCGGTGGTTATCCCCTCCTAACGCTGGCAACATTTGTGAGGTACTATGCCATGTAAAACTTTTCTCTAAAGAGGTGTCGCACTGCGGCACGCCGTTCGGACTCGGCTATAAAAAGGAGGCCCCTTATCACTGAACTTAAACTTGAATCGGACTGCACTCGTTGATATGTGGAAAGTTTGCCCCTGTTCCTTAGTGGAATGTTCATGGGCAAAAATTTGCAATTTTATTTTTTTTTTCTTTAGAAATAGGAAAACAAATTCAGTTGTTTTCAATTTTCTACATTTTCTCGATAATCGAATTTTATGTCACACAAATCATTGACTTTATTTAAACAAGAAAAATAACCTTCCGCTAAGAGAGATAGTTTCACCTCTCTCTCAACACACTGAGAAATCAATCTTTGAACATCATCATATTTTGTTTAAAACTTCCGCTAACCGTTTAATATGTCACCTTGCGCTCTCTCGCATCGGCCAAGCAATATTTGATTCAGATTTCATAAATCCAGAAATTTGTGTGAAGTATATATGCCGCAGCTACACATTCAAGAGTTATGTGTATGAGAGGCCCGTCAAGCCTTTAAAGTGGGTGGGTGGGGGGTTAGGCAAGGTAAAACAATGTGGCGGCCACAAAAGAGAATGCCTGTTGGTTCCCACATAAGAAATAATTTTTTCTTTGGTTTGTTTGGTGTTTAATAAACCGCCCACACCATTTCTCCCTACATCCCACAGCTGAGTAGGGAAGGCCCGTTTGAAAACATACCAAGCGAGAGCTTTAGCTCTCTTATGCTCTCGGGCTCTCAAAGAGTGGAGAAATGTTGTTGGTATTAAAAAAAAGCACACAAAACTTTTCAGCTCCCAATGACTTTTTTATGCATTTTTTCTTTCGTTTTTTTATGGCCCTAGCGGAGGAGTTTCATTGGAATGGTTGGCTGCTCATAATGATGGTTTTCGTGGAGTTTGCTGCTGTTGTTGTTGTGCAGAAAAAAATATATTTCCCTTCTGTGCTTGTTGTTGTATTGTTTGTGTTTTGTATGCCCCATTCTGTTTGTGTGTTGCTGTTGTTGGTGTCGTCCATATACCACAATGGAAAAATGGGAAATTTCTTTTTTGCTGACTGCCGCCGCCGCCGCCACCGTTGCTGTTGTTGTGTGGTTGTTGTTGCGGCCATGGTGGTTGCTTGATACCTGCTTTCGGTTGCTCGGCCTCTCAGCGAGCTAGTGAGTGTGTTTGCGTGTGACTATGACTTGTGCTAGTATTGGCCTGCCTGCACCCTTAACAGCCATCTCATTGCGAGTGCGAGTGAGTGTGTGTGCCTGAGTGTGTTGTGTTTTTAAGGGGTCGTTTGGTCGCTATGTTGGTTGCTCTTAACCAACCAAACAATAAACCTCGGGTATGAGAACAAGGGTTTGCTTTTATTCCTTATGAGTGTGTGTGTGTGTGCATGAGTGAGTGTGCCTGACGACCCATAAAGCGATTCACAATTTTTCTTCAAATACTGCTGATGATCGTTGCAGAGAGTCAGTTCACTCAGCGACTTGAACGTGTTAAGAACACACACTACACATTAAACGAAACCTACCAATCAACCAACAACCATACACAAAACGTTCAGAGTTTTCCTTTTGAACAAAAATAAAACAACAACAAAGAAAAAGAAGACAACCTTTAGAACAAACATAACGAAAATAAATTAACAAACGACGCACAACTGAGAAAAAGAAAAATCGGAAAATCTTACCAAAAAGAAATTTAAGAAAAATATGCAAAAGAGAAAAGTGTGAGAGCAAAGCCAACTCAAGAAAAGTGTTTTAGTGAGTGTGTGTGTTGGAGAAAATCGAATTTTTCAAAACAGTCTTTAAACGAAACTCAAAGTGTTAAGATCGAAGTATACAGCCAGGGCGCTCGAAAAATACTTGGATTACCATCAACAACTATTTTGGATTACCCTAAATCTACGCCTAGAACATCTTTTAAGATGCATTTGCCTGCTGGTCCCACCATGGTAGCTGCTCCTGCACAAGCCTTGCCCACCCAAAACAACAACTCCACCTCCAACAACAACAATAACCAACAGACAAATAACCGCAATACCAACTCGGCCAGTTCCACGGGTTCCTCGACCCCGGACAACAATTCCAATGCCGCCAAAATGCCCAGTTCCATGACCGATATGTTTGCTAGCCTGCATGAAATGCTGCAAGAATATCATGGTGAGTTGGTGCAAACCGGCTCACCCTCGATACTATGCTCGGCTTTGCCCAATCACTGGCGCTCCAATAAATCCTTGCCAGGAGCCTTCAAAGTTATTGCCTTGGATGATGTGCCCGATGGCACTTTGGTCACCATCAAGTGTGGCAATGATGAGAACTACTGTGGCGAGTTGAGGAACAGCACCGCCATCATGAAGAATCAGGTGGCCAAATTCAATGATTTGAGATTTGTGGGACGTTCGGGACGTGGCAAATCGTTTAGTCTCACCATTACCATAGCCACCTATCCAGTGCAGATAGCCTCATACAACAAGGCCATTAAGGTCACCGTTGATGGACCACGGGAGCCAAGAAGTAAGCAAAGTAAGTTTTTAGTTTTTTCAAATTTTTGGTTTTTTGAAGTGGCCAGAAACTCTAAATCAGAAACTTCTGTTGAAGTTGGTTGATGGTTTGGATATCTGGCCACCCAAAGATTTTTTGTTTCCATTCATTTTTGCCTTTAAGTTGGGAACATTTCCTTGATATTGCTTAGCCAGCCTTACTTATGTCTTGTTTTGTCTTTCCCCTTTTAGGCTATGGTTATCCTCATCCAGGGGCCTTCAATCCTTTCATGCTGAATCCAGCTTGGTTGGATGCTGCCTACATGACCTACGGCTATGCTGATTACTTCCGCCATCAAGCAGCCGCCGCTGCTGTCCATCATCCTGCCTTGGCCAAAACCTCACCCTCCTTGCCCAATGGCCAGACAGTGGTGCCTCCACCAACAGCCGCTGCGGGTTCACCCAACGAATACCGCCTGCCCAGCCAAATAACACCACCACCTGCGGGAGTCAATGCTGTCAATGCCACCAGCATGATTCCTTCGCCTCCCGGCTCCACCTATAGCATGCCCCAGTTTCCCTTTAATCCTGTTGCTGCTGCTGCCGCCGCCGCTGCTGCCTCGGCACACCCGGATCTAATGCATGCTCATCAGAAACCAGCCCATGCTCACGCCTTCCATCCCTACAACTTTGCCGGTTTGCGTCAACGTCCTGGTCACTTGCATAACACCTCCTTGGGCTCCCATTCCTCGGGAGAACACATCAGCCCAGCCCACATAAGTCCTGCTTCCTCCAGACCTTCATCTTCATCGCCCACTCATCAGGCTTTAAGCCAAAAGCTAAACATCTCTGTGGAATCGAATTCGGTGCATGAGCAATCAGCCTCCGATGTCGATTCGGATGATGAACAAATCGATGTGGTCAAATCTGCCTTTGTGCCCATCTTGCGTCCACAAGTGCCCAGCCTTAATGGTTCCACCGATGATCTGGACAAGTCAATTGATTCCACACGTTCCTCGCCCTTGCAGAATGCCCAACGTCAACGCTGCGACTTGAAAGCTCCCTCCGCCATGAAGCCGCTCTTCCATGAAACCTCACAACATTCCCGCCAATCCTCACCCGAAACCACACTGCCCGCCGCCACCAAGCTAAAGAATGCCAATAGCCAACAGAAGACCGTATGGCGCCCATACTGAGAAGTTAGGAGGGCGAAAGATATCGTCAATGCTTTTCATGTATTACGTCTTGCCAAGGAATTGGCATGGAAGCGTATTCTAATGGCCAGTGAAAGCGGCGGCATTTGAGATGTCTGCCAGCAAAGAAAGCAAGGACTTGAGCTGTCCGCTGCTCAAGAACACAACCAGGCAAGCGTGGCAGTGGCAGCGACAAACGCCAAACCAGCCTTAAGGTAAACCAGGGAAATCATTGAAGTGTCTGTGTGTGTGTGTGTGTGTGAAATGCCGACGGCAAAACGAAAAACCTCAAAACACATTCCTTTGGCCCTTTGGCCCTTTCCCCCCGCCAACAAACACTGAGATAGTGTTGCGCAAAAAGGTTTACTTGCTGGATAATCAAAGCAAAAAAAAAAACTTGTGATACATCAAAGGGAGCCAGGACTCTCTCCCTCTCTGCAAAAGAAAACTCAAAACCCCATTCAAAACCCTTCTCAAAACCCCTGAATGACTACACCAAAATGCTTGTGATATAGTGATAAGTTACACCGAATTTGAAAACCCAAACCAGCTACTGCTCTTCCTCCTCCTCATCATCATCATCATCCTCCTGCTACTCAAAAAGGCTCTTCATCCCCCTGCCCCGGGATTATTGCAAAAGGTCTGCCCCTATTTTTTAGTTTTTTGTAAACCAAAAAAAATTCTCCTCTTCTCTTTATGGATTCCGGCGAATTTTTATGCTCGACTCATAAAATCGTACGCTGAGTTCGTTCGTTCGTCCTTTTGTCGTCGATGCAATAGTCCTTTTTAGTTGCTCCTTTCTCATTCATTATATGTTTTTAAGTATTAACCATCGGGATACTCATTTGATAGCAAACGAACCAAAATGTTTTTAGTTTTTAAAAATTCTACAAAAATCTTTTTTCTCTCTCTCTCTCTCTCTCTTCTTCAAACGAATTTGCAACAATTGACAATTTTTCTTAAGGAAATTGTTTTAAAATGTATTTGCTCAACCAACCATCATCATAACAAGGGAAATGTTAATCTAATTCTCATACAACATTGTAATTAAAATTTGTTTTGTAAATACGATTTTATTTTTTTTATTAGTTTTTAAGTCTTTAAATTGTATTATTAGCGGTTAAGTTTAAAGGAAATGAAAGAATTATAAAAAAAACATAGTTGACAATTATATATAAAGAAAAAAAAAATTAAAATTCAAAACGAAATATAAAAAAAATATTTTTACAAAATTAAATTTTTTAAAGGTGTTTTAATTTTTTATTTGGGAAAACTTTGGTATAAACTTTGCAGGAAAAAATTAAAAAAAAAATACTTGAGATCATTGGAAACAATTTTTATGACAAGTATATTTCACGAATTATTTCTTTAAAAAAAAAATCGGGGAAAATATGGGATATTTGCCCAAAAAGTAATTGCGGATTTTTTTTAAAGAAAGTAAATGCATTTTTAATAAAACTTAGAATGAACTTTAATCAAATATACTTTTTTTACACTTTTTTTCTAAAGCAAGCTAAAAGTAACAGTTGATAACTGACAGAAGAAAGAATGCAATTACAGAGTCACAAGCTGTGAAAAAATTTGTCAACGCCGACTATATGAAAAATCCGCAATTACTTTTTGGGCAACCCATACTTCGAGAAAAAGGAAAAATCAAAAAAATTTACTTTGTTTATTTACTTGTTCGATGGAAAGATATGGGATAAACTTTGTCCGAAAAATTTTGCCGGAGTCAGTGTTGGTGTCCTCGACTTCGACTCCGGTCAAAAATTCTTTTTAAGCGCAATATTTTCTTTGGATATGTAAAATATTTGTACCTACAGCCATAGAAAAGGGGGTTTATATTTATTTTGTCTTGCCGTTTGCAACACATCAAAATATCCCTTTCTTGACCCCCATAAAATACTTAGACGATTTAACACATTCCAAAATATATGAAAAAAGCAACTTTTGTTAAAAAATCAACAACAAAATTTGTCAATTTTTCTGCAACAATTGAAGTTAAACTTTTAGAAAATCGAGTGCCAGCAATCATTTGTTTAGCAAACCACCAAATTCTCAATAACTAACAACTTTATACATTGTTTGTTGATTTGCCATTTATAAATATATTTTTCTTTAACAACAAAATTGGAATGTTGTTTGTGCCAAAATCTTCCTCCACTACCAACAACTATCTTAAAAAACAAAATTTTTGAAAATTCTTAAAATTTCAATAACTTTCTCTATCAAGTATCAACAGACACAAATCACACACCTCACAAACCAGATACCTCATATCACAAAAACAGTATTATTAGTAAGGGGATAACCACCGGCGTTATAGGCGGACATGTTAACTTCTGTGCCACAGTGGTCCTCAAAATGTGAAGTATGAGACAAAAATCGTGCCGGCATTAAAAAAAAAAAAAAAAAATACAAGTAAAATCGTGCTAAGTTCGGCGAGTCTGAATCTTCTATACCCTCCACCATAGATTGCATTTATCGAGTTCTTTTCCCGATATCTCTTTTAAGGTAAACAAAGGATAAAAGAAAAATATTGCTATAATCCGGTCTGAACTGAATGTTGGAGACCATATTAGAAGTCATTGTGTAACAATTCAGCCAATTCGAGTAAGAATTGTGCCCTTTAGGGCCTCAAGAAGTAATATAGAGAGATCGGTTCATATGAGAGCTATATAAGGCTATGGACCGATTTGGACCATATTTGACACGTGTATTGAAGGTCATTGGAGAAGCTGTTGTACTAAATTTGAGCCAAATCGGTTAATAATTACGCCCTCTTGAGGCTCAAGAAGTCAAGATCACATATCGGTTTAAATGGCATATCGGTTATGGACCGATTTGAAACATACTTACTTACTTTAAAGGCTATGACAGAATATTTGTTCCACTAGCCGAACGTAGAATAGCGTTCCAAGCGCCTCGATCTTCTGCGCTCATTCTAAAATCTCTGACACCCAGATTCGCCGTGTCTCCCACCACTTGATCTTTCCATCGGGCTTTTGGTCTTCCCGGTTTGGCTTCAAAAGACGTCTTTGCTGGAGCTTCTTCATCCATTCTGACAACATGACCTAGATAACGCAGCCGTTGTATTTGGATGCGTGTAACTATGCTATTGTCGTCATACAGCTCGTGGTTCATACGTCGCCTATATTTTCCGTTAACGCAAACTGGTCCATATATTTTACGAAGAATCTTTCTCTCAAATACTCCAAGCACTGCCTAATCTGCTTTCACAAGTACCCATGCTTCAGAACCATATAACAGCACGGATAGTATCAGTGTCTTGTAAAGAGTAGTCTTCGTCTATCGAGAGGTGGCCTTGTTTCTAAACTGCTTGCTTAGTCCAAAGTAGCATCTGTTTGCCAGTATTATTCTTCGCTTAATCTTAAAGCTGGTGTCATTCGTTATGGTTACGTCGGTGCCGAGGTAGATAAAGTTACTAACTGTCTCAAAGTTGTGGTTCCCAACTTTCTCCATTTCTTTCAAGGCTTTTTAGGAGTTGAAACCATCCATTTCGTCTTATCTCCATTTACTGCCAGACCCATTTTCACTGACTCTCTTTCGATTCTATCAAAGGCTGCCTTTACTAGTTCCAGTGACCGACCTATGATATCGATGTCGTCGGCATAGGCGAGTTGCATGTGTTCTCTTGTGATTAGTGTGCCATATCTATTCACATCTGCATCTCCTATAATCTTCTCCAGCAGGATATTAAAGGGATCACACTGTTGGCTGTCTCCCTGTCTGAAACCTCGTTTGGTATTAAATGGTTCGGAGAGATTCTTACCTATTCTTACAGAGGAACGCGTATCAGCAAGTGTCATCCTGCATAGTCTTATTAATTTTGCAGGGTTACCAAACTCAGACATGGCTTGAAATACCTTTGAACGTAAAGGAGTATCGAAGGCGGCTTTGTAGTCAACAAAGAGATGGTAGGTGTTAATTTGTCCTTCTCGGGTCTTTTCCAGGAATATCTGGTCTAGGATGGATTTACCTGGTCTAAAACCGCATTGATTGGGCCCAATTATCTCATTGACTTTAGGTTTAAATCTTTCACACAGTACACTCGAGAGTATCTTGTCTGCGATGGGGAGGAGACTTATTCCTCTGTAGTTGGCACATTCCGTCTTGTCTCCTTTCTTGTGTACGAGACATAGTATGCTGAGTTTCGAATCATCGGGTATGCGTTCTTCTAGCCAGATTGGGCAGATCAGCTGATGCATACGCCTTATCAGGGTGTCGCCTCCGGTCTTAAATAGTTCAGCGGGTAACTCGTCGGCTCCTGCTGCCTTGTTGTTCTTTAGTCGGGCTACTGCTACTTGGACCTCATTCCGACTAGGAGGTAAACATTCTATACCATCATCAGGGATTGGCAACATCGCACACTAGCAGTTGGGTAAAATGTTCTTTCCATATCCTCAGCATGTTGTCTGTGTCAGTTGCCAGATTTCCTTCTTTGTCTCTGCACCAAAGCCATTGGTTTGATGTTTAATTCTTTGGTAGAATTTCCGGAATTCATTCTGACTCCTGTACATCTCAATTCGCTCACACTCATGTCTTTCCATTTACTTTTTCTTTCTGCGGAATAGACGTTTCTCCTCTCTCCTTTTCTCCCGATATCTCTCCTTCATCTGGCGCGTTGCTACTGATTGCAGGCTTGCTCCATATGCCGCATTCTTGGCTTCAGTAGCATCTCGACACTCATGGTCGTACCATGGGTTTCTTGGAGGAAGCTTCCTGTACCCAAGTACGGATTTTGCAGCATTTTCCATGGAGTGGGCAATAGTTTGCCACTGCGCCATTATGTCATCGGAACCAGGGGGTGCTTTCATCACGCAGTTGGGTCAGACGAGTGGAGTATGCCGCTGCCATTTGTTGTGTTTGCAGCTTTTCAATGTCCAGCTTCCGTGCAGTGTCAGATCGTACTTTCCTCGCCATGTTCAAACGGGTGCGAACCTTTGCTGCAACAAAGTAATGACCCAAAGCTATAATCGCTCCACGGATCGATCGTACATCTAACACGCTGGATGAATGCCTTCCAACTATCACAACGTGATCAATTTGGTTTTTCGGGTGACAGCCATGTGGCTTTGTGAATTTTTTATGTTGAAATCTGGTGCTTCTTCCCCGCGGTGAAACCAATCAGCCTCAACCCATTACTGGACGTTATCTCGAGGTTATCTCCGATTGTAATCTCCGATTGTTGGACGAAAAACTGGAGTACTAGAGGCCACCCTAGCGGCCCACCCAAAGAGGTGTCGCACTGCGGCACGCCGTTCGGACTCATATTTCGATATAACTGCTATGCATACCGATATAAGGTATGCATTTTTTCACTGGATTTTGACGAAATGTGGTTCACATATATATACCCGAGGTGGTGGGTATCCAAAGTTCGGCCCGGCCGAACTTAACGCCTTCTTACTTGTTTATGTTGAAATCTGGTGCTTCTTCGCCGCGGTGAAACCAATCAGCCTTAACCCATTACTGGACGTTATCTCGAGGTTATCTCCGATTGTTGGACGCAAAATTGGAGTACTAGAGGCCACCGTAGCGCGGAGGCCTCTTTGTGAGGTACTATGCAATGTTAAACTTCTCTCCAAAGAGGTGTCGCACTGCGGCACGCCGTTCGGACTCGGCTATAAAAAGGAGGCCCCTTATCTCTGAACTTAAACTTGAATCGGACTGCTCTCATCGATATGTGAGAAGTTTTGCCCCTGTTCCTTAGTGGAATGTTCATGGCAAAATATTCAATTTTTACTTCTTATTAGTGTAGGTCGGTTGGGATTGTAAAAGGGCCATATCGGACCGATCTTGGGTCTTGACTTCTTGAGCCTCTAGAGTGCGCAATTCTTATCCGATTTGAATGTAATTTTGCACTTTTGTTATGATAACCAACAACTGTGCCAAGTATGGTTCAAATCGGTTCGTAACCTGATATAGCTGTCATATAAACAGTTCTGGGGACTTGACTTCTTAAGCTTCTAGAGGGTGCAATTCCTATCCGATTTGCCAGAAATTTTGCAAGACGTATTTTATTCTTACTTTCAACAATAGTGTCAAAAAGGGTTCAAATCGGTTCATAACCTGATATAGCTGCCATATAACCCGATATGGGATCTTGACTTCTTGAGCCTCTAGAGGTCGCAATTCTTATCCGATTTGCCTGAAATTTTGTACGAAGAATTCTCTTATGAGCATCAACATACGTGTTTATTATGGTCTGAATCGGTCTATAGCCCGATACAGCTCCCATATACATCGATCTCTCCATTTTACTTCATGAGCCCCTAAAGGACTCAATTCTTATTCGAATTGGCTGACATGTTACACAGGTCTCCAACATATAATTTAATTGTTGTCCAAACCGGACCATATCTTGATATCGCTCTAATAGCAAAGCAAATCTTTTCTTATATCCTTTTTTTGCCTAAGAAGAGATGCCGGGAAAACAACTCGACAAATGCGATCCATGGTGGACGGTATATAAGATTCGGCCCTGCCGAACTTAGCACGCTTTTACTTGTTTTTATTTTCTAAATCAATGCATATCTTAATATAGCCGCCATATGAACCGATCTCCCGGTTAGTCATCTTGGGCTACTAGAGGGCGCAATTCTTATCCAATACGTTTGAAATTTTGCATATGTCGTTTTGGTATGACCTCCAACAACTGTTCCTAGTATGGTCTAATCTAATCTAATGGCATATAACCGACTTCCCAGTTCGGTTTTTTGAGCCTCTGGAGGGCGCAATTATTACTCGATTTGCCTGAAATTTTGGAGGTGGTGTTTATCTATGATTGCTGTTTTTCTATTTGAAAAAGTCATTCAAGGTACTTGACAAATGCTAATCATGGTGGAGGGTATAAAAGATTCGGCCCAGCCGTACTAAGCACGCTTTTACTTGTTACTTGTTATACCCTACACCACTACTGTGGTATGGGGTATTATAACTTAGTGAATTAGTTTGTAACACCCAAAGGGAAGAGAGATAGACCCATTGATAAGTATACCGATCGATCCAGAATCACTTTCTGATTCGATTTAGCTATGCCCGTCGGTCTGTCTGTCTGTCCATGTTAATTTGTGTACAAACTACAGGTCGCAATTTTCATCCGATCGTCATAAAATTTGGTACATACATGTTTTTTGGCCTAGAGACAAAGCCTATTGAAATTGGAAAACATCGGTTCAGATTTGGATATAACTCCCATATATATGTTCGTCCGATTTTCAGTAATAATGCAATAAAATGGTCATTTCTTAAACGATTCTTTCGAAATTTAGCAGGAAGGATTTTTTAATGACTCTCGACATTATTGGTGAATTTCATAGAAATCGGTTCAGATTTAGATATAGCTCCCATATATATGTTCGTCCGATTTGCAGAAATAATGCAATAAAATGGTCATTTGTTAACCGATTCTCCCGAAATTTGGCAGGAAGGATTTTTTAATGACTCTCGACATTACTGGTGAATTTCATGGAAATCGGTTCAGATTTAGATATAGCTCTTATATATATATATATATATATAGCCCGATTTTCACTCCTAGAGCCATTGCAAATGCATTTATTGACCAATCTTTCAAAAATTTTCTACAACGCCTTGCCCGACGTCTTCAACATTATCTGAGAAGTTTGCTCGAAATCGGTTCAGAATAAGATATAGCTCCTATATATATGTTTGTCAGATTTTAGGCTATTTACAGTTCGAACATATTTGCTCGCCGATATCGATCAAAATTGGTTCAGAATTGGATATAGCACCCACATTGTACATATAGGGTAGGTGTAGGGTATTATACAGTCGGCACCGCCCGACTTTTGCCCTTCCTTACTGGTTTTTTTGATAGAAAAGCGGAATCTTTTTTGTTTAGGGAGCATGCTTTATAGGACGAGAGAGCGTCCTTTATAGGGACGGACAGACGGACGGACATGGCTAGATCGACTTAAAATGACATGACGATCAAGAGTATATATACTTTATGGGGTCTTAGACGCATATTTCGAGGTGTTACAAACGGAATGACGATATTAGTATACCCCCCATCCTATGGTGGAGGGTATAAAAATGATGTGAGAAATTCAATACCACTGGCGCCATCTATAACAAAAGTTATGCATTATTTCATCTCGAATACTATATGGTGGTGGTTGTTTTTTACACACATTTGCTTGGTTTATGAAGCTAACGCACATCCCCATAATGGAATGGAAGGATTTACGTTTGTGCCTTAATATTACACAGTGAAAGAATTCACTCTCTTAACATTGTTGATGTCAAAGTATTGCAAAATATATTTTTATATGCTTCTAATCTTCTCCAAATATGCATAATCCCTTAAATCTTCAAATTTCATTCGATGTATACAAAAACAAGAAATTGGCTGCAAGCAATATTTCGAAGTTTTATGGTAAAGGGCATCATTATCGCAAAACCATATAATTTTCTTGTTCTAAACAAACATCTATCGAAAACAGCAGAAATAACACACCAAACATGTTTAGTTTATGTTGCCTTCATTACAAAAAATTATTCATTCACCCCTCCAGAAGCAACAACAATAACAGCAACAAAAATAATAAACACACAACCCAAGGATATGCAATGCTTCTGGCTGACTGTTTTTTTAAGGGTAGCTATGGAAAAACAACGAAGTGACTTCTGATGTAGTACAAAAGTACATAAATATGCATACTCTCTCGTATGCACGCAGACAGAACGATGAACTGAAAGACAGACAGACACACAGCGTACATATTTCATGCACTCGATAACCGCTGGCGAATGATGAACTCCATTTTCCAAAATATAAAAGATAGTGTGTCCTGAATTGTTGTTATTGTTTAGTTTTTGGGGAACAAGCGTTAAGCAAACATACATTCATATAACATACACATCCTTTCTTTTCCTTTTTTTTCGTTTGCTCAATGAGAAGGGAAAGTTAGCCTTCCCTCCGTGAGAACTTCATAAATTTATGGAAATTTTTATGGAAACACACAAATTTGTTATTCCCATAAAACATGGTATTTGAGAGGGGTGGTTCAAAGGCGTTGTGATGTTGTTGTCGCATTAGGCCACTTAAAGCAGGGCTCATTATCTTTCACTTGGACACTTGACTCAAGTATCGTTGGGTAATAGATTAGTAGAATCGAGTTACTCCTCTTGGTTTGTCCTAATCAGAAACTGTTTGGTAATGTGAGAATCTGTCCGAATCTTGGGAACCCACCATCATGGATTCTGCCAAAAAATGGGTAAATTTTTACTCCACTTCTGGTTTAGAGAGACACTTGGCCCTTAATGTAAATATACACTTCGTGCTCTACTTTCAAATACATTTTATATGAGCCCCATAATGGCATGATAGGTAATTAAAATCCTTTTTGATGGTGGGATGGACCCCAGGGATGGGAAAATGAGTATCAATTTCCCGAAAATCAATCAATTTAAACATCAGGGGGCAGTTCCCCAAACACATGCCTCTTCAATTGGATATCAAATTCAGTTTTTTCTCTCAAGCACCTTTCGTTTGAGATCTATATTTGGCGGGTTTTGGACGGCACCCGACCCCAACAATAGAAACCATGTTTATTTTTGACTGTGAGAGTGGAAAAAAAAAGAAATTTCGAACGAATCGCATTATCAATCTCCGGGATCTGGTATTTTTGCAAATTAGGGTAGTGAGAAGTGCTTATCAGGAGAGGGATGGCACTTGGATATTTCAACTCAAATATGGATATCAAATTCGTGCTCCACTCCAAAATCCCTATAATTTGAGCCCCATATTGCCATGGTCGCTAAATGTGAACTGTTTGGAGGTTGTTTTGGGGCTGGGGCGGCCACCGGCACTTTGCCCTGAAATTACATATCAAATTCGTTACATACTTCCAAATACCGTTGTTTTGAGCTCCGCATTGTCATAAACGGATATGAAGTTCAGTTTAGGGGGCGCTTTAGGGCGTAGCCCCAAACACTTGGCTATAAAATTGAATATCAAATTCGTTTTCTGGTCTGGTCACATACCTTTCACTTGAGTCCCATATTGTCATAATGGGTCAATCAACATATTTGACTTATTTTTGGAAAGAAAAGCGCCACCTAGACTTGTACTCAAATTTTAATGTCATATTCGTAATCTACTCACAAATACCTTTCATTTGAGTACCATATAGCCATGGTCGGCTAATATGCCCATTTGGGTGTACTTGGGGGTGGGGCGACCTCTCATTATTTGGACCTAATATTTTGTGACATATTTGTAATCTACTGTTGAATACTTATCATTTGAGGCGCATATTGACATGAACGTGGAATATAAGTGTGTATATAAGTTTTTGGGTTGGGGAGACCCGCTGGGCACTAGGACCCAAATTTCGATACGATATTCGCTTTCTAGTTTCCAATATCTTTCATTTGATACCCATATTGTGCCTATCGGTCCACTTTTGGTTTTGGGTGGTGTTGTTGGGGTAAGGGGAGGGACCGCCTCCATCCGATATCTAAAAATTATACAGCTTATGTTTACTTCCAGACAAACTTACACAATCTGTGAAAATTTTAAGAAAATCGCTTCAGCCGTTTTTGATTCTTCGAAAAAACAATAAAACCGAGTCCCATATAGTCATGATGGGTCATATGCCCATTTAAAGCGCCTTTACTTCGATCTGATTTTGTTTGCCAGATTCGTAATCTACTCCCGAATACTTTTCATTTGAGGCCCATATTGACATGACCACCTCCCCTTAATTCTCACCATTGACCGACCACTCGACTTCATAACCACGGAGCGCCGGACGTTTATCAATCATAATAAGGCCGATTGGGCTGGCTTCAGAGAGTATACCAATCGCCGCTTCAGTGAACTGCCACCCCCCTCTGATGTGCTATTGGCCGAGAGGAAAATCCGAGACATCATTAACGCAGCAGCCGCTCGCTTTATACCAGCTGGTCGTATACCCCAAGTGCGGCCCAATTTCCCGGCGCAAGCAGTGGTACTCGCAGATGAGCATGATGGGATTCGTGCTATGGACCCTGCTAAACCCTGAATCAGCGAGGTGAACGAACGAACATAAGCGGAATTTGTGGCTTGAACACTTGGAACAATGTTACTTAGGCACCGGTGTAGGCAAACTATGGTCTACTGTTAAGTCACTCTCGAACCCCGGTAGACGGGATGACAGGACCTCAGCCTCTTTTGGCAATTTATTGTGCATCCCGAGAGAGACAGGGCAAGGAGGAGAGCCATTCGCCGTATTCGTGGTCTCCGAGCCGATGAACAGCCATCACAATTTACCGTGGGCGAAGTTACGAATGTCATCCGTGGCGCCAAATCATCTAAGGCGTGGGGCCCCGACGGAATCTCTACATTGATGTTGAAGAATCTGGATTCACCTGGGGTTGAGTACCTTACCACTGTCCTCAACCTGTCTTTGAACACTATCATAGTTCCCGATGTCTGGAAAATGGGCAGAGTGATCCCGCTACTGAAGCCTGGAAAAGACCCGAGTTTGGGGGAGTTGTACAGACCGATCTCCCTTCTCTCACCAGTGGCAAAGACGCTTGAAGCATTATTCCTGCCGAGCCTCGCAGGAGAATTTCCATTCGCCGAGCATCAACATGGATTTCGAAGACTGGACAGCACAACAACAGCTTTGCATGCCATCACCGCACACATTTGCCGTGGCTTCAATCAGCCCAAGCCATGTGATAGGACGGTCCTCGTGGCAATGGACCTATCGAAGGCATTCGATTATTTGCCAACACGACCCTCCAGCCAGGCCTGAAACGCTGGCTTGCTAATTATCTGTGTGGTCGCCAGTCATTTGTGGAATTTAGGGATAAGCAGTCGAAACACCGTAGAGTGAGTAAGTTATGCAGCGCCAGTGTGGTCTCATCAACTTTGTGATATGCAGTGGAATAATATTCAGATATGTCAGAATGCCGCCCTCCGAACTGCGACGGGCTGTCTCCTCAGCTCTCAAGTGAACCACCTCCATCAGGAGACAAAGATGCTACCAGTGCGAAGACATAACTATTGCACCTGAAGAAATCGACCACTCCCGGCAAACCAGAGTAGCTCTGGCTCAATTACGTGCCGGCAGATGCAGCCGCCTTAATTCCTACAGAGCAAGGCCGACGTGCAAGATGTATGTCCCGATTGTAACCAGTGCCCGCACGATACACGTCACCTGTTTAACTGTCCGGCCAGACCCATTCGTTTCACGCGTTCGACCTCTATCGTGATTTCGACGGACGGACGGACATGGCTAGATCGACTCAGAACGACGAGATGACCAAGAATATATACACATTGTGGGATCTTAGACTAATACTTTTAATTAGTGTAGGTCGGTTGGGATTGTAAATGGGCCAAACCGGTCCATGTTTTGATATAGCTGCCATATAAACCGATCTTGGATCTTAACTTCTTGAGTCGCTGGAGGGCGCAATTCTCATCAGATTTGGCTGAAATTTCGCGCGATGTGTTTTGTTATGACTTCCAATAACTGTGCTAAGTATGGCGTAAATCTGTCCATAACCTGATATAGCTGCCATTTAAACCGATCTGGGGTCTTGACTTCTTCAGCTTATAGGGGGCGCAATTCTTATCAGATTTGGCTGAAATTTCGCAGGATGTGTTTTGTTATGACTTTCAATAAATGTGCTAAGTATGGCGCAAATCTGTCCATAACCTGATATAGCTGCCATTTAAACCGATATGGGGTCTTGACTTCTTCAGCTTTTAGGGGGCGCAATTCTTATCCGATTTGGCTGTAATTTTGCACATGGTGTTTTGGTATCATTTCCAATAACTATGCCAAGTATGGTACAAATCGGTTCATAACCTGGTATAGCTGCCATATAAACCGATCTGGGGTCTTGACTTTTTGAGACGCTGGAGGGCGCAATTCTCATCCGATTTGGCTGAAATTTCGCACGATGTGTTTTGTTATGACTTCCAATAACTGTGCTAAGTATGGCGCAAATCGGTCCATATCCTGACATAGCTGCCATTTAAACCGATCTGGGATCTTGACTTCTTCAGCTTTTAGGGGGCGCAATTCTTATCCGATTTGGCTGTAATTTTGCACATGGTGTTTTGGTATCATTTCCAGCAACTGTGCTAAGTATGGCGCAAATCGCTCCATAACCTGATAAAGCTGCCATATAAACCGATCTGGGATTTTGACATCTTAAGCCTCTAAAGGGGGCACAATTCTCATCCGGTTTTGGAGAAATTTTGTGCAACCTCTACTCCTATGACCTTCAACATTAATCTATCAAGAACATTGGATTTGTTTGCTTTGATACACACCCAAGTCCTAAGTGAAACATAAGGTTTGATCAGTTTTAATTTGGTGTTGCAATTATGCCTCTTAAAAACGAGCTTGTTTTCAATGCCAAATGTTTAACAGCTGGTTTGTGTGTGTGTGTGTGTGTGTGTGTGCCCAAGTAAGACTTGGTTACCATCAGTTGTTGAATAGCATGCTAAGACAACAGTCAAGGACACTCACACCATGCAATTGCCATGCATGACAACTTTTGTTGGTTAATTGATAATCACTATCACTGCTATCTTCTCGGAGCATTAGTTGCTCTCTATGGACTTGGGCATGTTGTGTGGTTTATTGCGTTATGCCTTAATACAACTTTATTTTCAAATCTTTAAACAAAACAAAAGAAAAAAAGAAGGATATCACATACCTCAATGGGAAGCTAGGGTAAGGACACGTATTGACTTTTACGAGCTCCTAACCATTGTCCCTATCCACAATGACTATCGTTAATTGAGGTCGTTATACTAATTAATGTCTTTGCATTGTTTAACTAATTGTCCACTGCTGTGATTTGTTATTGGACATTGGTCTGTTTTTTTTACGCCGCTGTGATGTTAGCAACATTTTGCAACAATTTGTTGCTCTCTGGCGAATGACACCCACACAACAGGGCATACCGACAGTGCAGGGCCCCTTGAGGTTTGGGTGATAAAGAGTAGTTCATGGTTTGCGATTTTAATGTGGTACTATAGTCAGACATGGTGCTTTGTAGCCGTTTTTCCAGAGGCAGAGTGTGAGAGAGTTTGGTAGGTGGCCTTATTTGACCCTGGATTTTGGATGCACTGCTGGTGGGTTTTGTTGCATATTCGCATGGCAAATTAGTTTTGTCACATCGCATCACATCACATGTTTAGTTTAGTTCCCGCTTGGAATGCAGATATGACCTATGCACTGATATTTCCGCTTCAAGCCATGGTCCATGATAACTCTGGACTCTCTGCTGTTTGGACTGTGTGTGTTTTCCACTGCCATAATTGGTGATTATCTCCATTAATTGTTTTCGATTTATGATGCCTAGTGCTTGTGATTTTTTTCGTCATGCTCATTATGATGCGGTCGCCGATTGGTGGTTACCGCATTTGGTATTAATGTGACCTTTAATGGTTGCATTAATGTGGCATAGTTTAATGCCTTCCTAGTGATAATGATGATGAGGTCTGCTGTGAATAATTTTGTGACATTCGTTTAGATAGCATCTGTCCTTAGCCATCATGGATTCGGAACTAATTGAAGAGATACATTTATGGGGAAAATTTAAAAGGGAGATTTCCATTTCAGTTGACTCTGACTTGATGTAGCCCTCTCTGTTTGTGTGTCAGTCATTATGGCTTTCAAAGATATATCCTATCACCAAAATATTGTACTGTTTAAGGATACCAGGACCAGAACCTTTCAAAGGTTGCTTTTTTTTTAATAAAAATCTACAAAAATTAGTATTTGTTTAGTTTTTAAAGTTGCAATTTATTTTTTTTGTTCTCATGGTATTTAAAACAATGTTCGTTAATCATGATACGAACGTTGACTTTATTCATGGATGCCATTCACTTCAAATATTTCACGAGTATTTGTTGTTAAACTTTATGAGCTTTTTTGATTTTAGAGTTCCTCTCCACTCAACAAGCAGTTGATGAGTTACAGTGATGCTGTAGCACAAATTGATTGAAGTTGATCTTTCCTATTTTTCTCAAGCTTTTAATCATATGTAAGTAATTGCAGTCGATTCCGGATAAGTGAAACGCCAAGAATGCATTTATTTTGTTTCACTTATCCGAAATTTTCTGATAAGTGAAATTCATTTCAAGTTAAGCGTTAAACATGTCACCGTACTTATGATGTATAAAACCAGTAAAGATTGGCCAAAGGATGGCGGTGCCGACTGCATAATACCCTACTGGAAGCTATATTCAATTCTAAACCAATTTTGATGGCACGCGGCCGATGTTTTTGGATTGGTTATTAAACAATCCGCAAACTGTAATAACTACGGTTGACAAATTACAACATTATTGAAAATTACACAAAATCTGACGAACATATATTTGGGAGCTATATCTAATTCTGAACCGATTTCGAGCAAGCTTCTCAGATAATGTGGCCGAGGAAAGCGTAGAGCAAAATTTTGGCAATATTGGCCAATAAATGCGCTTGCATTGATCCTAGAAGTGAAAATCGGGCGATATACATGCATGACAGCTATATCTAAATCTTAGCCGAATTCTGTGAAACTCACCAGCAATGTTGGAGTCATAAGAAAATCCTTTCTGCCAAGTTTCGAGAAAATCGTTTAACAAATGTCAAGGAAAGCGTTGTACGAAGTTTTGGGAAGATTGGTCAATAAATGCGCTTGCAGTGGCTATAGGAGTGCAAATCGGGCGATATATATATGTGAGAGCTATATGTAAATCTTAACCGATTTATATGAAACTCACCAGTATTGTCGAGAGTCAAAAGAAAATGCCTGAAATGAAATTCCTGCCAAATTTCGAGAGAATCGGCTAACAAATGGTCATTTTATTGCATTATTACTGCAAATCGGACGATATATGGAACTATATCTAAATCTGAACTGATATTTTCAAATTTCAATAGGCTTCGTCTCTAGGCCGAAGAATATGACTGTAGAAAATTTAAGGACGATCGGATGAAAACTGCGACCTACAGGTACTTTGTACACAAACTAATATGGACACACGGACAGACAGGCCAGGTCGAACCTTATATACCCTCCACCATGGATCGCATTTGTCGAGTTCTATGCGCAGTATCTCGTTTTAGGCAAACGAAAAATATTGAATAGGAGCTGTTGTGCTATTGGAGCTATATCAAGTTATAGTCCGATTCGGACCATCAATGAATGCTGAACATTGTAGAAGTCTTGTGTAATATTTCAATTCATTCGGATAAGAAATGCGCATTGTAGGGGGTCAAGAAGCAAAATCGGGAGATCGGTTTATATGGGAGCTATTTCAGGCTATAGATCTATACAGACCATATTAGACACGTATGTTGAAGGTCATGAGAGAAGCCATTTTAAAAAATTTCTGCCAAATCAGATGAGAATTGCGCCCTCTAGAGGCTCAAGAAGTCAACGTGCCAGATCGGTTTATATGACAGCTATATCAGTTTAGGGACCGATTTAAACCATACTTGGCACAGTTGTCGGATATCATAACAAAACACGTCGTGCGAAATTTCATTGCACATAAGATAAGAATTGCGCCCTCTAGAGGCTTAAGAAGTCAAGACCCAAGATCGGATTATATGGCAGCTATATCAAAACATGGACAGATTTGGCCCATTTACATTCCCAACCGACCTACATTAAAAAGAAGTAATTGTGCAAAGTAATTGTCAAGCGGCTAGCTTTGCTTCGAAATTTAGCGTACAGACAGGCGGATGGGCGGACATACGGAAAGACGGACGGACATGGCTAGATCGAAAAAAAAGTCACGACGTTCAAGAATATATATACTTGATAGGGTCTCAGACGAATATTTCGAGTAGCTACAAACAGAATGACGAATTTAGTATACCCCCATCCTATGGTGGAGGGTATAAAACCGGACAAATAAAATTTCTATGAAAATCATTTACGACGAAATAAAAAAAAGTTTAATTGTAAACCAGTAAGGAAAGGCAAAAGTCGGGCGGAGCCGACTATGTAATACCCTACACCTACCCTACAATAATAAATTCTTGCAATATTTGGATATAGCTGTCGTATAGGCCGATCTCTCGATTTAAGGTTTTGGGCCCATAAAATTCGTATTTATTGTCCAATTCTGCCGAAATTTGGGACAGTCAGTTGTGTTAGGACCTTCAACATTCTAAGTCAATCTGGATCAGTTCGGTCCAGATTTGGATAATGCCATATAGACTGGTCTCTCGATATAAAGTTTGGGCCCATAAATAAAAGGCACATTTATTGTCCAATTCTGCCGAAATTTGGGACAGTGAGTTGTGTTAGGTCCTTCGATATCTTTCTTCAATTTTGCACAGATCGGTCCAGATTTTGACATATCTGCCATATAGACCGATCTCTCGATATAAGGTATTGGGCCCATAAAAGGCGCATTTATAATCCAATTCTGCCAAAATTTCGGACAGTGAGTTGTGTTAGGCCCTTAAACATTCTTCCTTAATTTGGCCCAGGTCGGTCCAGATTTGGATATAGCTGCCATATAGACCGATATTGACATATCTGCCATATAGACCGATCTCTCGATATAAGGTATTGGGCCCATAAAAGGCGCATTTATAATCCAATTCTGCCAAAATTTCGGACAGTGAGTTGTGTTAGGCCCTTAAACATTCTTCCTTAATTTGGCCCAGGTCGGTCCAGATTTGGATATAGCTGCCATATAGACCGATATCTCGATTTTAAGTTTTGGGTCCATAAAAAGCACATTTATTGTCCAATTCTGCCGAAATTTGGGACAGTGAGTTGTGCTAGGCCCTTCGTCAGCTCTCTTCAATTTTGCACAGATCGCTTAAGATTTGGATATAGCTGCCATATAGACCGATATCTTGATTTAAGATTTTGGGCCCATAAAACGCGCATTTATTGTTCGATTTCGCCGAAATTTGGAACAGTGAGTTGCGTTAGGTCCTTCGATATCCTTCTTCAATTTGGCTCAGATCGGTTCAGATTTGGATATAGCTGCCATATAGACCGATCTCTGGGTTTTAGGTTTTGGGGCCATAAAAGGCGCATTTATTGTCCGATGTCGCTGAAAGTTGAGACAGTGAGTTTTGTTAGGCTCTTCAACGTCCTATTTCAATTTGGCCCAGATCGGTCCAGATTTGAATATAGCTGTCATATTGACAGACCACCCGATTTAAGGTTTTTGGGCCCATAAAAGGCGCATTTGTTGTCCGATTTCGCCCAAATTTGGAACAGTGAGTTAAGTTAGGTCCCTTGACATATTCCTGCATATGGCCTAGATCGCTAAAGATTTGGATATAGCTGCCATATAGACCGATCCGCCCATTAAGGGTCTTGGGCCCATAAAAGGGCCGATTCTACCGAAATTTGGGACAGTGAGTTGTGTTAGGTTCTTCAATATTCTTCCTAAATTTGGCTCAGATCGGTATAGATTCGGTTCAGATTTGGATATAGCTGTCATATAAACCGTTCTCTCGATTTAAAGTCTTGGCTCCATAGAAGGGCACATTTATTATCCGATTTCGCTGAAATTTAACACAGTGACTTACGTTAGGCTTTTCGACATCCGTGTCGTATGTGGTTCAGATCGGTGTATATTTGGATATGACTGCCAAAAAGACCAATATTTAGTTCTACAAAATTGAACAATGACTTGTTCTTAATAGACTACTCCTTGTCGAATTTGCGTCCAAATGGGACCATATTCAATGAGGTTAATTAGACTTTAAAAGTGGGTAATTTCAATCAGTTTTTGGCTTTTCGCTTAACAACACTCAAAAGACATCAAAAGCATCCATTAGGCATGCGACCACAGAACCACAGTACTGGGAATACAAATTATTTGGAGTGAATTCAAAAGTAAAGAGGCAAAAAAAACAGCTTGAATGAATTGTAAACTCCACAAACCAAAGGACCATTAAATCGTTTGATGGACCATAGGCTTAAATCAGTCAATGATTGATTCATTACAATATCACCATGAAATTTCATGTGAATCCAATGGCCACACATTGCTATGCAATAGTGTTGTTGCTGCTACTGCTGCTCTTCATTGTGCGCTTGAAGAGCAACAGACAACAGACCAACAAAACAAAAGCAGCTCGAGCACCCGTATTATGGTCATCAACTTTTCTGGCCACCGTGCTGAGGTCAATGTGGGGTTAGGCAGATGATATTCGCTGGAAAATTTATAAAAAACAAAAACAAACACAAAGAGGTTAACCATAGGACGCAGTGTGGTGTGTGTTGCCAATGATGGTCAATAATTTTTTTCCCACTCAAAATTGATGGGTGCTGCTCTCCACACATTGTCCCTGTCCCTTGGCCATGGAGGTGGTGATGGAGCCATCCATCCATCCATTGTTGTTGTGATTTACAAAATATTATTGCCTTCATTCTCAATGACTTTGCATTGCAATGCTGTTGCTGCCGGTTACAGGCTGCTTGCTGTTTGGCAACACTTGAAGGATTTTCCGTTTTAACCAAATCCTAACCAATTTTTTTTTTTTTTGATACAGAGTTCACTTTCTCATTGCGGCTCTTCTACTGCTATGCTTTGCATTGTGAAACAATTTTTTTTTAGCTATAATCCTGCTAGTTGTCGTTCTTGCTGGGCCATCGAAGCCAATTCATCCGCTATGGGCCAAGAAGGAAGTTGCCAATTGGGTTTTTCTGTACTGTACTCGCCGTAAAATGTTACCGAGAGTCCGAGAGTTTATTTTACGTTTCCAGTTCCACTTGAAATGTTGACTGTTGCTAAACGTAAATTTCCACTGTTTATTGCCATCGATTCTTTTTCGTTTTCATCCTTCGCATTTGAAGTGTGGAAGTTCTGTAAGTGCCTTTTGATTTTTTTTACTACTGTCGATTGGCTCGTTACATGTTTGATAACGAAAATTGTAAATCCTTAACACGTGGTGGGGTGTATAGCGCCTGAAAGCGATTGCTTTAACGGTTTACTATAATCGCTGGAGGAGTTTTCTAACAAAATTTTATTTTCATAGAAAATTATAAAAATTTGTTTCAGTATATTTTTCGAATCAAAATTGATTATTCTATAGAAAAATGAAATTTTTATCAAAATTTTATCGAAATATCGATAGTTTGACGATAATTTTAGGATTTTATCGAAAATTGAAAATTCTAGGTAGTTTAAATATTTTTATCGAAATATGGTGGAGTGGATCCCCAGAAACGTGGTCCTGAAATGGGTGTAAATTTCGTGCTCTACTCCCAAATACCTTCATTTGAGCTCCATATTGCCATGATCGGTAATATTAATGTCCAATTTATGGGTGTTTTGGGGAATGTTGAGGTCCCCCAGCTCCTAGGCCTCCAAAAATCTCATCATCATACTCTTCTCTCAAATATCATTTATTTGAACTCCATATGGTCATTGGTTTAAGGGGAGTTTATGGGTTGAGGCGCCATGGGCCCAAAATGGATATCAAATTTGATTTGTTACCTCAAATACCTTTCGTTTGAGCCTTTTATTGCAATAGTCAGCAAATATATACAGTTTTGTGGGTGAGCCCTAAAAACTATCGACATACTGCTCCACTCTCTTGAGCCCCAAATTGTCGTGGTGAGCATGATCGGTTGTTATGGGGATGGGACATCCCCTAGATGAATGTTGATATCAGATTCGTGCTCCCCAAATCGTGCTCCGCTATTATCGACAATTTTCCGCTGATATACAAATGTGGAACCAAAAACTTGGTCCCACATTTGTATATCTGCACCCTCTTTTCAACCTAACCTAACCTCGCCCAGGGTAATTTTGAGGGTGGCATAGAAAAATATTGAATAATTTATCAAAATTTGAAAAATTCGTGGCAATTTGAAAAAATTGTGGAATATGAAAAGTTTATCGAAAATTTACAAAATTTAAAAAAAGTCATCAACATTTGGAATTGATCGAAATGCGAAAACTTTTTAGAAATTTGAAAAATTTATCGAAATTGGAACAATATATCGAAATTTGAAAAATATATTTAAATTTAAAAAATTTAACGAAAATTGAGAAATTTGAGATACATGTAGATATTTGAGAAATTTCGATAAAGTTATCGAAATTTCGAAAAAGTTATCGAAATTTTGAAAAACTTATCGAAATTTTGAAAAACTTATCGAAATTTGACAGATAATCGAAATTTGTCATATTTTTCGAAGCTTGAATTTTATTAAAATTTGAAATATATATCGAAATTTGAAATATGTATCGAAATTTGAAACAAGTATCGAAATTTGAAATATATATCGAAATTTGAAATATGTATCGAAATTTAAAAAATGTATCGAATTATGAACGTGTATAAAAAATTTAAAAATTATCGCAGATTACATAAAATTTCGTAATTTAAAAAATTTATAGAAATTTCAAACAATTTTTCGTAATTTAAAAAAACTTTAGAAATTTGAAAAATTAAAAAAAAAAATTAGTGAGACGACCTCAAAAGAGAAACAAACCAAAAATGGTAAATTTTAATGATCTCGCCCTAACAGGCAAAAAAAAATTGAAAAAATGAAAACTAAAAATTTCATCGAAAATTAAAAATCAGGGGCTTTTATCGACAATTTTTAAGTTTATCAAAATTTGAAAAGTTTATCTGAACATGAAAAGTTTTTCGAAACTTCAAAAGTTTATGAAAACTTAAAAGGTTTATCGAAACTTGAAAAGTTTATCGAAACTTGAAAAGTTTATCGAAACTTGAAAAGTTTATCGAAACTTGAAAAGTTTATCGAAACTTGAAAATTTTATCGAAACTTGAAAAGTTTATCGAATTTTTAAAAGTTTATCGAAACTTGAAAAGTTTATCGAAACTTGAACAGTTTATCGAATCTTGAAAAGTTTATCGAAACTTGAACACTTTATCGAAACTTGAAAAGTTTATCGAAACTTGAAAAAAAGTCATTAACATTTGGTATTGATCGAAATGCGAAAAATTTTTGGAAATTTGAAAAATTTATCGAAATTTGAAAAATTTATCGAAATTTGAAAAATTTATCGAAATTGGAACAATATATCGTAAATTGAAATATATATTTAAATTTAAAAAATTTATTGAAAGTTGAGAAATTTGAGACACATATCGATATTTGAGAAATTTAGAAAAAGTTATCTAAATTACGAAAAAGTTATCGCAATTTGACATATAATCGAAATTTGTCATATATTTCAAAATTTGAAATATGTATTGAATTTTGAAATATGTAACGAAATTTGAAACATGTATCGACATTTGAAAAACTTATCGAATTATGAACTTATATAAAAAATTCACAAATTAACAAATTAACGCAGATTGCATAAAATTTCGTAATTTGAAAAATTTATAGAATTTTTTTTTTAAATCTTTTTTTCGTAATTTAAAAAAAAACTTTAGAAATTTGAAACGTTTAAAATAATATTAGTGAGACGAGCTCAAAAGAGAAACAAACAAAAATTTGTAAAATTTAATAATCTCACCCTAATAGGCAAAAAAGAAATTGAAAAATGAAAAATAAAAATTTCATCGAAAATTAAAAATCAGGGGCTGTTATCAACAATTTTTAAGTTTTTCGAAACTTGAAAGGTTTATCGAAACTTGAAATGTTTATCGAAACTTGCAAAGTTTATCGAAACTTGCAAAGTTTATCGAAACTTGAAAAGTTTATCGAAACTTGAAAAGTTTATCGAAACTTGAAAAGTTTATTGAATCTTTAAAAGTTTATCGAAACTTGAACACTTTATCGAAACTCGAAAAGTTTATCGAAACATGAAAAAAAGTCATCAACATTTGGAATTGAACGAAATGCGAAAACTTTTTAGAAATTTGAAAAATTTATCGAAATTGGAACAATATATCGAAATGTGAAATACATATTTAAATTTAAAAATTTAACGAAAATTGAGAAATTTTAGATATATATCGGTATTTGAGAATTTTCGAAAAAGTTATCGAAATTTCGAAAAACTTATCTAAATTTAACAAATAATCGAAATTTGTCATATATTTCGAAATTTGAAATATTTTATCGAAATTTGAAATATGTATCGAACCTTGAAATATGTATCGAAATTAGAAAAATGTATCGAAATTTGATAAACTTATCGAATTATGAACTTGTATAAAAAATTGAAAAATTATCGCAGATTGCATAAAATTTCGTAATTTGAAAAATTTTTAGAAATTTCAAACAAAAAGAAACAAACATTTGCGTAATTAAAAAAAACTTTTAGAAATTTGAAAAATTCAAAAAAAATTTATCGAAAATTTTCAAGTTTATCGAAAATTTAAAAGATTTATCGAAACTTGGAAAGTTTATCGAAACTTGAAAAATTTATCGAAACTTGAACAGATTATCCAAACTTGAAAACTTTATCGAAACTTGGAAAGTTTATCAAAACTTTGAAAGTTTATCGTTTATACAAGTTCTGGAAACATGAAAAGTTTATCGAAACTTGAAAAATTTACCGAAACTTGAAAAGTTTATCGAAACTTGAACAGTTTATCGAAACTTGAAAAGATTATCGAAACTTAAAAAGTTTATCGTAACTTGAAAAATCAATTTTTAAGTTTATCAAAATTTGAAAAGTTTATCGAAATTTGAAAAGTTTATCGAAACTTGAAAAAATTATCGAAAAATTTCAAGTTTATTAAAACTTGAAAAGTTCATCGAAACTTGAACAGTTTATCGAAACTTAAAAAGTTTATCGAAACTGGAAAATTCGTTGAAATTTCAAAAATGTATATCAATTTTAAAAAAATAAAATAACACCGCAAATTCAAAATAAAGGAGCGCAAACAGGCAATTTTAAAATTTTTTAAATTATGTAAGTTTTTTGAGAACTAATAAGTTTAAAGAAAATTAAATATTTTATAGAAATTTGAATATTAAGGTCAATACATGAACATTCCACTAAGGAACATTCATGCTGTTCCTTCTTTCAAATCCGTGAGTAGTGTCTGATACAAGTTTAAGCTTACTGATGAAGGACTTCCTAGAAAAGTTTATACGACTGATCACCCCGGGAAAATTTTTCGCAATTGCCGACAGCACTAGGAGCGTATAACCCCTAAGAATTGTTTCTCATATTCTCGCCTTGATTGGAACCCAGGCGTTCGTTCAAATTTAGGTTATATAAAAATATGTGGCATACGTTTTTCTGTAAGACATTTTTGAATTATTATTCAAACTTTCTTTTCTCCCCCATGGGTTAACACTCTGCGAGTTTTGTTTTACTACATTCAGCTTTACGGGGGCTCAATCACATCAAATTGTTGATGATGCATCAATAAATGTGTATGGCCATCATTAATTTCCACATCACTTGGTAAATTTCTATGGTCATTGAGAATTATTCTAAAAGCTTGCAAACAAAAGCCAATGGCCAAAAAGAGAAAAAGGAAAATGCCAACAACTGATACAAAAAGTGTTGAGTACTAACTTCAATTTAACCAACATTGATACTCGAATAGGTTTGGGGGAAATCACTCAGTTTTCCGCAAAAAAAAATCTCATACAACTATGAAACAAAAATTGAAAAGGGAACACAGTTTAAGCTTTAACAAATTCAATAGGGGGAGCGATTTTTTTTGAATTTTTTATAAATATTTTTTCGTCTATGTTCTAGTAGGTTCCTGCTTGCATGTTGGTTACTACAATGTACGTAATTAGAAATTAAATGTTTACAACACAGATTTAATGCGGAATCCTCCCCCAACTAATGCGGATTAATGTCGATATCATATGACATTTCTAATGGCGACTGCTTCAAAGCTGCAATGCTGCATTTCACCCAGTTGCCAGCCTATGGTCGCCTAAGTCAAATGGGCTCAAGTGAACTAAGGTCTGGTGGTTAAGAGCATTAAAATACCTAACCACACAGAGGCCTACCACAGTAATGACCAATAGCAAATGGTTTGCATAAGTCAACTAGAAATAATTGTAAAAAATGTTTATAGGTGAAGGTAAAGAACATCGACTGGGTAAGAGGTTGGTGACATCCTTGCTTACTTATTTGAATACTTGATAATACATATTGTTGAAAACTTCTCGTACAATCAACGCATATACTTTGACACCTTACATCAACGGCAAATATTTTTAGTAGCTATATTTAAAAATAAACCGATCTGAACCATATTCGACACGAATGTCGAAAAGCCTAAAATAAGTCACTGTTTCAAATTTCAGGGATCAGAATCCGATTATAAATGCGCCTCGTATGGGGCCAAGACTCTAAATCGAGATATCGGTCTATACGGCAGCTTTATCCAAATCTGGACCGATTTGGGTCAAGTTGCAGAAAAATATCGAAGAGCCCAACACAACCCACTGTCCCAAATTTCGGCGAAATCGGACAATAAATGCGCCTTTTTTTTGCCCCAAAACCTTGAATAGAGAGATCGGTCTATATGACAGCTATATTCAAATCTTGACCGATTTGAGTCAAATTGCAGAAAAATGTCGAAGAGCCCAACATAACCCACTGTCTTAAATTTTGGCGAAATCGGACAATAAATGCGCCTTTTATGGTCCCAAAACCTTAAATTGAGAGATCGGTCTATATGACAGTTATATCCAAATCTTGGCCGATGGAGGCCAAATTGAAGAAATATGTCGAAGGGCCTAACATAACTCACTGTCCCAAATTTTATCAAAATCGGACAATAAATGGGCCATTTATGGGCGCAAAATCTTAAATCGAGAGATGGGTCTATATGACAGCTATATCCAAATCTGGACCGATCTGGGCCATATTGCAGAAGTATGTCTAGGGGCTGAACTTAACTCAATGTCCCAAATTTCGGCGACATCGGACTATAAATCGCCATTTATGGGCCCAGACCCTAAATCGGCGGATCGGTCTATACGGCAGCTATATCCAAATCTGGACCGATCTGGGTCAAATTGAAGAAATATGTCGAAGGGCCAAACACAACTGACTGACCTAAATTTCAACAAAATAGGGCTTTTATGGGCTTGAGACCATATATAGTCCGATACAGCCCACCTTCGAACTGCTTTTGGACCAAAAATTAATCTGGACAAAGTGGGGACTCTTTGACCCGAATTTGGATATCGTGCAACTGTAGCCTATGTCCGCCTATGATGCTGAACGCCTTCGTTCGAATCCTGACGGAGCTTCGAATAAAGTTTAAAGCGGTGGTTATCCCCTCTTAATGCTGGCGACATTTGCGAGGTACCATGCATAGTCATGTAAAAAATTCTCCCCAAAGAGGAGAGGGCCCACTCTGCTGCGCCTTCTTTAACTCTCTAATATCTATTTTGGGTGGGGACTCTTCGCCCCGAATTTGGATATCGTGCAACTGTAGCCTATGCCCGCCTATGACGCTGAACGTCTTCGTTCGATACCTAGCGGAACTTCTGAAAAAATTTAAAGCGGTGATTATCCCCTCTTAATGCTGGCGACATTTGCGAGGTACCATACCATGCATGGTCATGTAAAAAATTCTCCCCAAAGAAGTGTCGCATTGCGGCACTCCATACGGTCTCGGCTATAAAAAAGGTCCCTTATCGTTGATAAACTCAACTTGAATCGAAAAGCACTCACTGATGTATGAAAAGTTTGCCCCTGCTCGGTTCCTGGCCAAAATTTTACTCTACTCCCAAATGCCTTTCCTTTGAGCCCCATATTACTGTATGGGTAAATATTTCGGGTTTGGGCGGTATTTCGGGGGTGGTCACCTGGCCATTAAAGTAAATATAAGATTCGTGCTCTACTTTCAGAAACATTTCGTAAGAGTTCCATAATGGCACGATCAAGTTGTGTTTGGAGGTGGGGTGGACCGCAGGGTCTTTGGCCTGAAAATGAATATAAATTTCCCGAAAATCAATAAATATCCACCCCAAATGGCTTTTATATAATTGGGAGGTATTTTAGGGAAGGGCGGCTCCCCAAACACGTGGCTCTATATTGCCGTGATTGGTCTATATATCCATTTGGCTGGTTTTGGGCTGTCCCCGCGGCATCCGTACCCAACAATAGAAACCCTGTTTTTTTGGTGATTGTTAGAGTGCAAAAAATTTCGAACTAATCGCATAACCAATCTCCGAGATCTGGTATTTTTGAAATTAGGGTAATAAGGAGTGCTTTTTAGGGGAAACATTTCGATTTAAATATGGGTATCAAATTCGTGTCCACTCCCAAATCCCTTTACTTCGAACCCCATTTTGTCATGGTCGTTAAGTATGAACCGTTTGGAGGGTGTTTTGGGACTGGGGAGGCCACTGGTACTTTGCCCTGAAAATATATATCAAATTCTTTCTTTACTCCCAAATACCTTTGATTTGAGCTCCATATTGCTATAATCGGAAATAAAGTTCATTTTAAGGGCTGTTTTAGGGCGTACCCCCAAAATTGGATATCAAATTAGGTTTTCTACTCTCAAATACCTTTAATTTGAGTCCCATAATGGGTCAATTAACCTATTTCACATATTTTTAGGAGGAAAAGCGCCACCTGGACTTGAAGGCAAATTTTAATGTCATATTCGTAATCTACTCCGAAATATCTTTCATTTGAGACTCATATAGCCATGATCGGCTAATATGCCCTTTTAGGGGTTTTTGGGGGTGGGGCGACCTCCCATTACTTGAACCTAATTTTTTATGCCATATTTGCAATCTACTGCCGGATACTTTTCATTTGAGTCCCATATTGATAGGAATTTCGAATATTTCTGTTTAGAGGAGTTTTTGGGTTGGGACGGCCCGCTAGGTACTTGGACCCAAAATTTAATATAATTTTCATTTTCCAGTCTCCAATACCTTTCATTGGATACCCATATTGTGCCCATCAGTCCTCTTTTGGAAAGTAACAGCTGATAACTGACAGAAGAAAGAATGCAAGTACAGAGTCACAAGCTGTGAAAAAATTTGTCAACGCCGACTATATGAAAAATCCGCTATTACTTTTTGGGCAACCCAATATAATCTATGTTTCTTTTTTTGATCCTACGGAACAAACAAACAAACCGAGTCCCATATAGTGAAGATGGGTCATATGCCCATTTGGGGAGTTTTTGGGGGGTGGGGTGACCCCCTACACTTCGATATGATTTTGTATGCCAGATTCGTAATCTTCCTCAGAATACCTTTCATTTAAGTCCCATATTGATATGGACGACCATATTGTCTGTTTTTTGAAATTTTGGAGTTACTTCGACTTTCTGGGTACTTGGACCCAATTTTTAATACGACATTCGTATTCTACTCTTTAATACCTTTCATTTGATATCCATATTGTCTTTATCGGTCCACTTGTGATTTTGGGTGGTGTTTTTGGGGTAACGGGAAGGGTCCACCCCCTTCCGATATCAACAAGTTTTAAAGCATTTTTCTTCTTCCTAACCATATTCGTAATCTATTCCCGAATACCTTTTATTTGAGTCCCATATTGTCATGATCGTCGAATAAACCTATTTGAAGGGGTTTTGGGGCTGGGGCGGCCCCCCAGCTACTTGGACCCTACTTTTATTATGAAATTCGTACTCTACTCTTGAATACATTTCATTTGAATTTCATATTGTCCCGATCGGTCTACTTTTAATTTTGGGTAGTACTTTTTGGGTAAGGGGGAGGGTCCGCCCCCCTCCCGATATAAAAATATTATATAGCCTACTAGCTAATCCGGGCACGCTCCGCTGCGCCTTCTTTTACTTTATATGGAACAAAAGGAATATTTATTTTCGACAATTAAAGAGTGAAATACCATGCTGCGAAAATACTGGGTTGCCCAAAAAGTAATTGCGGATTTTTCATATAGTTGGCGTTGACAAATTATTTATTTTTTTAAATTAAGTTTTATTAAAAATGCATTTACTTTCTTTTAAAAAATCCGCAATTACTTTTTGGGCAACCCAGTACTATATCGCTTGACTAACAGTTTAACAATATAAGTGCCTTAATCTGAATCCCATATGATCTCCATTGGTCTAAGAATTTAAGTTTGGATGTAAGGTTTACTCAATTCTTAAAGTACTTTATTTCAGCTCGATATTCTCTTGATATCTTATTAAGAGGTGTTTTCGGGGGTGTGGTGGTCCCCCAGACACTCGGCCCTGAAAAATATCAGCATCGTGCTCTTCTTTCAAATACCATTTATTTAAACTCCATATTGCCATTGGTTTAGGGGAGTTTACACGATGGAGCCACATTTTGGCATGTTCGAAAAATTTTTACCCTTGGGCAGGTGTTTGGAGAAGTGGTGATTCCCTAAATACATGGTCCTACATTTGGATATCAAATTCTTATGCTACCTTTAATTTGAGCCCCATATTACCATAGTCGGCAAACATGACCGGCTTGGGGGGTGTTTTGGGGAATGGGCGGCCACTCAGTGAGTTGGTTTTGAAAATATATATCGGATTCGTGTTCCACCTAAAAAACCCTCTTATTTGAGCCTCATATTGCAATGGCTAGATAGCCCCATAGACACTTTTCCCGAATATTGATATCAGATTTGTGCTTTACTCCAAAAGACCTTTCATTTGAGCCTCATGTGGCTATGGTCGTAAATGTGTCCCCTTTGGGGCAGGTTTTTGGGGAGAGGTGGCCCCCCAAACATTTGGTCTCATATTTGGATATCAGATTCTAAGTCCAAACTCAAATACCTTTTGCTTAAGCCCCATATTCCCAAGGTCAGTAAATAAGTCCTGTTTGGGGGTGTTTTGGGGAAGGGGTGGACCCCCAGAAACGTGGTCCCATATTGGGACCACGTTTCTGGGGGTATCGTATTCTACTCGCAAATACCTTTCATTTGAGTCCCATATTGCCATGGTCGGTAAATATGCCCGATTTAGGGATGTTTTGGGGGCTGGGGTGGTCCCCCTAGCACTTGGTTCGACAAGTGGATATCAGATACGTTTTCATGTCCTAAATACCTTTCATTTGAGTCCCATGTTGTCGTGATTGGTCTAAATATATATTTGGTTGGCTTTAGGGTGGGGCGTCCCCCCTAGGTACCCCATCCGAAATTTGGATACCACATTTTTAGGGTACTATAAGAGAGCACACAAAATTTCGCTTAAATCGCACTACCCATCTCCGAGATCTGGCGTTTCTGAAAATTGGGGTAAGGGGGAGGGTCCGCCCCCCCCCCCCCCCCCCCCCCCCCTTCAGATATCAAAAAATGTAGTACCCTATTTTCACCACGGGATCATTATATACCATCTGTGAAAATTTCAAGAAAATCAATTCAGCCGTTTCTGAGTCTATAAGGAACACACAAACATACAAACAAACAAACCTACAAACAAACACAAATTGATTTTTATACCCTCCACCATAAGGGGTATACTAATTTCGTCATTCTGTTTGTAACTACTCGAAATATTCGTCTGAGACCCCATAAAGTATATATATTCTTGATCGTCGTGACATTTTATGTCGATCTAGCCATGTCCGTCCGTCCGTCCGTCCGTCTGTCCGTCCGTCCGTCCGTCCGTCCGTCCGTCCGTCCGTCCGTCCGTCTGTCTGTCGAAAGCACGCTAACTTCCGAAGGAGTAAAGCTAGCCGCTTGAAATTTTGCACAAATACTTCTTATTAGTGTAGGTCGGTTGGTATTGTAAATGGGCCATATCGGTCCATGTTTTGATATAGCTGCCATATAAACCGATCTTGGGTCCTGACTTCTTGAGCCTCTAGAGTGCGCAATTCTTATCCGATTGCAATGAAATTTTGCACGACGTGCTTTGTTATAATATCGAACAACTGTGCCAAGTATGGTTCAATTCGGTTCATAACCTGATATAGCTGCCATATAAACCGATCTTGGGTCTTGACTTCCTGAGCCTCTAGAGGGCGCAATTCTTATCCGATTGGAATGAAATTTTGCACGACGTGTTTTGTTATGATATCCAACATCTTTGCCAAGTATGGTTCAAATCGGTCCATAACCTGATATAGCTGTCATATAAGCCGATCTTGGGTCTTGACTTCTTGAGCCTCTAGAGGGCGCAATTCCTATCCGATTTGGCTGAAATTTCGCATGACGTATTTTATTTTTACTTTCAACCACTATGTCAAATAAAATACAAGTCGGTTCATAACCTGATATAGCTGCCATATAAACCGATCTTGGGTCTTGACTTCTTGAGCCTCTAGCGGGCGCAATTCTTATCCGAATGGAATGAATTTTTGCACGAAGTATTTCGTTATGATATCCAACAACTGTACTAAGTATGGTTTAAATCGGTCCATAACCTGATATAGCTGCCATATAAACCGGTCTTGGGTCTTGACTTCTTGAGCCTCTAGAGGGCGCAATTCTTATCCGAATGAAATGAATTTTTGCACGAAGTATTTCGTTATAATATCCAACAACTGTGCCAAGTATGGTTTAAATCGGTCCATAACCTGATATAGCTGCCATATAAACCGATCTTGGGTCTTGACTTCTTGAGCCTCTAGAGGGCACAATTCTTATCCGATTTGAATGAATTTTTGCACGAAGTATTTCGATATGATATCCAACAACTGTGTCAAATAAGGTTCAAATCGGTTTATAACCTGATATAGCTGCCATATAAACCGATCTGGGATCTTGACTTCTTGACCCCTAGAGGTCGCAATTATTATCCGATATGCCTGAAATTTTGTACGACGGATCCTCTCATGACCATCAACTCGACAAATGCGATCCATGGTGGAGGGTATATAAGATTCGGCCCGGCCGAACTTAGCACGCTTTTACTTGTTATATATAAGATATGGTCGGATATGGATATTTCGATGTGTTGCAAACGAAATGACCAAATGAATATACCCCCATCCATCGGTGGTGGATATAAAAATAAAATTATTTACTGTGTAGAGTGAATCTCTTTGTCGTCTAGTTGTCATTAACTACTAATTTATTGGATTTTTGCTTTGATTTCTTTGCCTATTCAGTTGAAGCCTAGTTGAACCGAATGGCTTTGGGTGTGTTTGACAACCTTTACACTTTATTCTAAGGTCTCAAGTCTCGACGCGGTTTTGTTGGTCGACATAAAAATCCAATCCACCACCAGGATTAGTAGCAACAGCTTACATCGTTGCAATACCGACAATGATTTGTTTTCTTTGCTCATGTGAAAACTTGTCAACATACGCAATATGTGGTAGAATAGTTGCATAAAAATCAGGGCAATCGTTGAAAATCAAATAATGGTCTAAGGTGAAATTTATGAAGACTAATGTTTGCAAAAATTCAATTTTAGAGTTTGTCTATTTTTATTAGGATTTTATACCAAAAATGGAACTCATAATGTACCAGAACAATTATATTGGGTTGCTCAAAAAGTAATTGCGGATTTTTCATATAGTCGGCGTTGACAAATTTTTTCACAGCTTGCGACTCTGTAATAGCATTCTTTCTTCTGTCAGTTATCAGCTGTTACTTTTAGCTTGCTTTAGAAAAAAAGTGTAAAAAAAGTATATTTGATTAAAGTTCATTCTAAGTTTTTTTCTAAAAATGCATTTACTTTCTTTTAAAAAATCCGCAATTACTTTTTGGGCAACTCAATATTTGCTTCTAGCCATTCCCTGTTTGAATGTAGAGTGCTTGCATTTTCTTTGCCCATTGCCTAAGTGCTAACTTGATGATGGTCTTATGATGTATTTATAATTTAAATGACAATTAATTTTCTTTGCGTGACAGTTAAGACATTTAGTCGGTGTTAAATGGATGTTTACGGAGACTTAAGTAGAAAAGCAATTGATTTAGCTCACATGAAAGAGCATTTACACGAAGAATAAAATCAACTTCATTCTATGACCAGTAGCAGGTGGACTAGGCTAACAAATAAATGGATAGGCTGGGTGTCTCGTATCTTAGAGGTAAGAAATAGTGTATCCAGGGTGGTATTTTATCACCGCTCTTGTGAGTGACAACTCTAAGCTTACTTACCTTAATTGGCTATGACAGAAAATTTGTTCCACTAGACGAACGTAGAATAGCGTTCCAAGCGCTTCGATCTTCTGCGCTCATTCTAAAATCTCTGACACCAAGTTTCGAGGTATCTCCCACACCTTCATCTTACCATCGGCCTCTTGGTCTTCCCGGTTACCACCGTGTTTGCCTTCACAAGACTTCCTTGCTGTAGCTTCTTCTTCCATTCTGAGAACATGACCCAGCCAACGCAGCCGTTGCAGTTTGATGCGAGAACCTATGCTATTGTCGTCATACAGCTCGTGGTTCATATGTCGCCTTTATACTCCATCAATGCAAACTGGTGCATACATTTTACAAAGAATCTTTCTCTCAAATACTCCAAGTACTGCCTCATTTGCTTTCACATGTACCCAAGCTTCAGTACCATTTAACAGCACGGGTAGTATCAGTGTCTTGTATAGTGTAATCTTCGTCTGTCGAGAGGTGGCCTTGTTTCTAAACTGCTTACTTAGTCCAAAGTAGCATCTGTTTGCCAGTATTATTCTTCGCTTAATCTCAAAACCGGGATCATTGGTTTGGGTTACGTCAGTGCCGAGGTAGATAAAGTTACTGACTGTCTGAAAGTTGTGGTTCCCAAATTTCTCCATTTTCTTTATCTGCTCGGTTGTGCAAGGCTTTTTGGGAGTTGAAACTATCCATTTTGTCTTATCTCCATTTACTGCCAGACCCATTTTCACTGACTCTCTTTCGATTCTCACAAAGGCAGCAGTTACTACTTCCAATGACAGACCTAAGATATCGATGTCGTCGGCTTAGGCGAGTAGCATGTGTTCTCTTGTGAGTAGTGTGCCATATCCATTCACATCTGCATCTCGTATACTCATCTCCAGCAGGATATTAAATAGATCACACGATAGGCTGTCTCCTTGTATGAAACCTTGTTTGGTATTGAATGGTTCGGAGATATTCTTTCCTATTCTTACTAAGGAACGCGTATCAGCAAGTGTCATGCTGCAGAGTCTTTTTACCAAAGTCAGATATAGCTTGAAATACCTTTGAATGTAAAGGGGTATCGAAAGCGGCTTTGTAGTCAACAAAGAGATGGTAGGTGTTAATTTGTCCTTCTCGGGTCTTTTCCAGAATTTGGCGCAGTGTGAATATCTGGTCTAGGGTAGATTTACCAGGTCTAAAGTCGCATTGATAGGGTCCAATTATCTCATTGACTTTAGGTTTTAATCTTACACACATTACGCGCGAGAGTATTTTGTATGAGATGGGGAGAAGACTTATTCCCCTGTAGTTGACACATTCCGTCTTGTCTCCTTGCTTGTGTACGGGACATAGTATGCTGAGGTTCCAATCATCGGGTATGCGTTCTTCTAGCCAGATTGCGCAGATAAGCTGATGCATACGCCTTATCAGCGTGTCGCCTCCGGTCTTAAATAGTTCAGCGGGTTACCCGTCGGCTCCTGCTGCCTTGTTATTCTTTAGTCGGGTCACTGCCACCTGAGCCTCATTCTGACTAGGAGGTAAACATTCTATACCATCGTCATTGATGGGTACTTCGGTATCCCCTTCGCCGACAACTCTAAACAGTCTACTAAAAACCATCGTCGAGGAGAGATTTGTATTTGTCTGCTATGCAGAATCTTTCTTCTTATATATAAAATTCAATTTGTCTTTGTTTGTTGGTTTGTTCCGTATAGACTCAAAAACGGCTGAACCGATTACCTTGAAATTTTCACAGATTGTGTAGGTTGGTCGGGAGGGGGGCGGACCCTCCCCCTTACCACAAAATTAATATCCAAAAAATAAAAGTGGACCGATCGGGACAATATGGGAGTGAAATGAAAGGTATTTAAGAGTAGAGTACGAATTTCTTAATAAGAGTTGGGTCTAAGTACCTGGGGGGCCGCCCCAGCCCCAAAACCCCTTAAAATAGGTTTATTACAATATGGGACTCAAATGAAAGGTATTGTTTGTTTGTTTGTTTATTGAGTGTAACACCAGCACAACAAGATTATATCTTATATGTTAATGTGCTGATTCGCAATAGAGTATATAAAATAATGATTATTCTTTTTAAAAGGATATTAACTAATCTTAACATTTTAAATTATAGTAGTAAATATTAAGGACATTTAAAGAAAAATAATTCGTAGTTCATTTAAAAAATTTAAATAGCTCATTTTTGAATGAAGTTGCATTGCTTATGCTCTGTATGTTTGGAGGTAGGTTGTTCCAGAGACGCGTACTATGTACAATGTACTGTCGTTCAGAGGTTTGTGTGGCAAATCGTGGTTGAATGAGTTTTAGGCCACGGTTGGATCTGGCGAATTTCAGATGTTTGTGTAGGTATTCAGGTTCTTTTGTGTAGATTACCTTGTGCAGAAGAAGTAGACATCTGACATTCAGTAAGTTTGAAAAAGTTAAGTTAAATATTTGGTATGTAAATTGTGATATACGAGCTTGTCGACTTTTGTTAAACACATATCTTGCAATATCATTGTAAGCAACATTAAGCTTTCTACTGGTGTCTGCATCACAATTCGCAAATATCTCGCATCCATATAACAGTGTGGGAATTAAATAACTTTTTGCAAGTAACATTCGGATGTGAAAAGGAGTTGACAAGCGAACAGTCCATAAATTTCGCAGCATCCCACGTACTTTGCCAACTGTTGCATTAATGTGATTTGTCCACGTTAGGGTTGAATTAAAAGTCAATCCTAAATTTGTGGCTACTTGTACAAGATTCACTACAGAGTTACCAATTTTCACAACGAGATCATCAGTTATTGTCACATTTCTTTTACTTATCAGAATCAGTTTGGTTTTGGATGGATTTAAACATAATGCATTATTAACAGCCCAACAATGTATTAAGTCTAAATCAATATTTATGTTAGACACACAGGTTTGGATATCTTTCAGTTTGCAGTATGTGTAAAGTTGGACATCGTCAGCATACATTTGGATTTTAGATGTTGCAGGCACATCAGGCAGATCATTTATATACATGGAAAATAAAAGAGGGCCAAGGATAGAACCTTGAGGTACTCCTTTAAGGACATTCAGAGAGTTAGACCAACTATTGTTATAAAAAACAGACTGCGATCTTTGCGTCAAATATGATGATATCAGCTTGCAAGACGTCTCGGAGAAATTAAATAATTTCATAAGTTTTAGGACAAGAATATTATGGTTTACAGTGTCAAAGGCCTTACTGTGATCCAAAAGAAGGAGAAAGGATATCATTCCGTTATCCATACTTTGACGAAGGTTTTCAATTACATCAATCAGAACAGTGGTACAACTTCTTTTCTTTCTAAATCCAGATTGCCAGTTAGATAACAAATTTTCAGATTTCAGAAAATGCTCAATTTGGTTAGCCATTATGCGTTCCAGTGCTTTAGACAGGTATGGTAAAATGGCGATGGGACGGTACTCATTTTTTGATTTGCGAATAGGTACAATTTTTGCATGTTTCCATTCAAGCGGAAAAGTGGATTTAGTTAGAACAGTGTTAAATATATATGTTAAATATGGCAGAATCTTTGGCACAATTATTTTAATAAATCGTGGATTTATTTCATCAGTTCCGATCGCATTAGATTTAATGGACAGAATGCTGTGTAGAACCTCAGTTTCATTTACACAGCGAAAGGAAAAAGGATTTTCAACAGCTACCATGCACATATTTTCATATATATTTTCAGTAGGATAGACAGTGTTTATTGAAACAAAATTCTCATTTAGTTCATTTATGTTCATGTTGGGTTCCAGCTGAGTATTGCGTTTTTCTCCAACGCCAATTTTTCGTATCTCATTCCATTTAGAGCGACTATTAACAGCATTCTGAAATTTATTATGAAAATACAATGTCTTTGCCTCAGTTATACACTTTCCAACAGCTCTTCTAGCATTTTTAAAATGTTCATGTAGTTGTGAGGTTCTAAAACGTTTCCAACGTCTATATGAAAAGTTTCTTTCATCAATCAAAGTTTTTATTCGCTGGTTAAACCAAGGTGGTTGTGAATATTTAATTGTTATTGTTTTCTCTGGAACACATCGATTGTATATTGAACAGATATGATTTTGAACAAATGATATTTGTTCATCCACAGAGTCAAAATGATAAATTGAGTCCCACGGTACTTCATCAGTAAGGTGATTCAGTAAATTGTAGTTTATTTTCTTAAAATCGCGGTAGGTAATTCTGTTGTCTTGATAGGTCATGACGTAGTTATATGTTAGAAACAGTAGGTCATGTTTAGAAAAACCAGGTGCAGCAAGTTGGTCATAAAACAAAACATTTGCAACATTGTTAACAAAAAATATATCCAGAAGGCTGGATGAATGACTCGTAAAATGGGTGGGCACAGAAGTGTTAGTTGGTACTAAGCCCAACAGCTCCATCGAACTGGAAAAATGAGATTCAGACAATATATTGCTATTAAAGTCACCAGCTATAGCTATATTGTTGTAAGAAAACGAGATTGTTTCGATACAAGATAGGAGCATGTCATATGGTATATTGTTGTGGGGCCTGTAAACACAGCCAATCAGCATCTTCTCATTTGAATAACAGTTTATTTCTAGAAATAGGTATTCAATGCTGTCACCTTGTGATGACATACATTTAACAGTCGCATGTAGTCCAGATTTCAAAAATATAGCAACACCGCCACCATGACTTTGCCTATCGGCTCTAAATATGTTATATCCTGGTAAGGTATATATATTATCGCATATATCCGGGCGAAACCAAGTTTCAGATACACATATGGCATCTATAGCAGAATTCACAAAAGTATCTCGAAATTCATCCATTTTATTGTTCAAACTTTGTGCATTTATATGAACAATTGTAAGCCCAGGCATTTGGTTCTTAAAAATCTTCAGCATCAATTTGAGATTATCTCTGGAACCGCAAGAAGTGTCACTTGACATATGTAATACGCATAAGCAATGCTAACAGTATGAATAGTTGACTTAAGTGCTGAGCTGTATTAAGGAAATTCGATTTAAATAGAGGCAAAACATATATATGATAACATAGAAAAAGGCATAGTAAAGCGAATATATAGTAACATACAATTAAAATTATTATATTAAATTTAATATGACACCAAAATATTTCAGGACTCAATATGAGCAACTGGTCTTTCAGGTGTTTCACGAAAGAGATTGGTAAGTTGCTCTATGTTTTCAACAAGCGTAGGGGAATCAGATCCAGGCCGTCTTACATAAACAAGGCCACGAAGCGAAAAAACAGACTCCAGATGTTTTTGTCGCTTAAGCTTCAGTGCATTTTGAAAAATTTTGTAATTATGGTTTGTCAGGTTCTCATTTATATAGAACGGTTTATTAGAGTCAAAACCTGCATGACTCAATACCAGGTTTGAATTAATTGATTTTCTAAACCTCGCAATATTATATTTAAGACAAAGTTTTTGTCAAATGGCGTTGCTAAATGAACCATAATTACAGAGTCTGAAGAGTTATTCTGGTTACGAACGTTGTCCAGACGGTACATAGCTCTAATCGTTGGGATCGCTATGTTAATTGTGTCACAAATATTTGCAAAAATTTGGTACAGGTTCTCCCCATTTTCGGAAGGTATGCCATTTATTCTCATTAGGGAGTAGATTACGAATAAGGTCAGGAAGTAGGCTTTATAATTTATCGATATCGGAAGGGGTCGGACCCTCCACCGTTACCCCAAAAACACCACCCAAAATCCAAAGTGGACCGATAAGGACAATATGGGTATCAAATGAAAAGTATGCGGGAGTAGATAACGAATCTGGCATACAAATTCATGTCGAAGTATAGGGGTTAACCCAACCCCTACAAAAACGCCCAAAATGGGCACCTTAACCAATCACGGATATATGGGGCTCGGATAGACTGAAAACGGCAGAACCGAAATTTTCGCTTATTGTATGGGTTGGTCTGGAAGGAAACATGGGCTATATAGTTTTTCGTTATCGGAAGGGTGAAGGATCCTCCCCCTTATGCCAAAAACACAACCCAAAACCAGAAGTGGACCGATCGGGACAATATGGGAATCAAATGAAAGGTATTGGAGAGTAGAATACGAATACGGTATTAAAAGTTTGAGTCTAAGTGCTCATCGGGCCGCCCCATCCCCAAAACTCCCCCAAACCGACATATTGGACGTTCATTTCAATATGGGGCTCAAATGGAAGGTATTCGGGAGTAGATTTCGAATTTGGCATACAAAATCATATCGAAGTATTGGGGGTCACGCCAACCCTCAAAAACGCCATTCGACCCATTATGACTATATGATACTTGACTGAACCGATTTTCTTCAAATTTTCATAGATTGTGTACGTTTGTCTTGAAGGAAACATAGGTTATATAATTTTTAGACATCGAGTGAAGGCGGACCCTCCTCCTAAACTCAAAAAGTGGTCCGATGGGCACGAAGACGAATATGGTATTAAAAATTTGGTTCCAAATACCCAGCGGGCACCCCCCAACCCCAAAACTCCTCTAAACAGATATATTCGAAATTCATGTTAATATGGGACTCAAATGAAAGGTATTAAGCAGTAGATTACAAATATGGCATAAAACATTAGGTCCAAGTTATGGGAGGTCGCCCACCCCCAAATACCCCCAAATGGTCATATTAGCCGATCATAGCAATATGGGACTCAAATGGAAGGTATTAGGAAGTAGATTACGAATATGACATTAAAATTTGCGTTCAAGTCTAGGTGGCGCGTTTCCCCCCCTAAGATACGCCAAATGGGTTATTTGACCCATTATGACAATATGGGACTGAAATGAAGGGTATTTAAGAGTAGAAAACGAATTTGATATCCAATTTAGGAGCCAAGTGTTTTGGGGTACGTCCTAAAGCACCAACATTAAGAGGGGATAAACACCGCTTTGTCCGATGTTCTCGCCAGGATTCGAACGCGTTCAGCGTCATAGGCTACAATGGCACAAATTCGATATCCGCAGGCACAGCGGAGCGGGCCCGGTTCGGCTATATGTTGTAATAGGGAATGGCATACAAAAAGGGCCATAGGCTCAAAATAATTAATGAACTTCAGGGAAATGCACTTAATAGGGCGCTGCCCAGGTTTTTATACCCACCACCATAGGATGGTGGTATACTAATCTAGTCATTATGTTTGTTACACCTCGAATCATTGATCTGCGACCCCATAAATGACATATATTCTGGATCGTCTTGACATTCTGAGTCGATATAGCCATGTCCGGCCGTCCGTCTGTCGAAACCAAGATAGCGGTCGAACGAATAAAGCTAGCCGCTAGAAAATTTCCACAAATACTTAGTATTGATGTTAGTCGTTAAGGATTGCAAATGGGCCATATCGGTTCAGATTTGGATATAGCTCCCATATACACCGATTTGACTGCTTGTGCTCCTAGAAGCTAAAATTTTTGTCCGATTTGGCTGAAATTTTGCATGCATCGCTTTCAGTAACTGTGCCAAACCGTAACTGTGTTCCCATATAAACCGATCTCCCGATTTGACTTCTTGAGACCTTAAAACCGCAATTTTTGTCCGATTGAGCTAAAATTGTACACATAGTTTTCTCTTACATAGTCTATAGCCCTCGTATGGACCAATCTGCAGAATTAAGGTCTTAGGCCTATAAACTCCACATTTATTATCCGATTTCGCTAGTTTTATTTGGTCCAGATAGGTCTAGTTTTGGACCGACCTCTCGGTTTAAGGTCTTAGGACCATAATAGGGCACTTATTGTCCGTTTTGGCAGAAATTTAGTACAATGAGTTTTGTTAGGCTCCTCGATATCCCAGTTCAGTACCGCCCAGATCGGTTGAGATTTGGGTATAGCTCCCATATATATCGATCTCCCAATTTAAGATTTTGCAAATGCAAATTTTGACCATAAACATTCCACTTAGAAACTGGGGCAAACTTCTCACATATTGAGAAGCAGTCCGATTCAAGTGAGTGCAGTCCGATTCAAGTTTTAAGCTTAATGACAAGGGCCTCGTTTTTGTAGCTGAGTGCGAACGGCGTGCCGCAGTGCGCCATCTCTTTGGAGAGAAGTTTTACATGGCATAGTACCTCACAAATATTGCCAGCATTAGGAGAGGAAATTTTTTTCTGATGGTCTCGGCAGGATTCGAACGCAGCGTCATAGGCGAACATGCTTACCTTTAACCTTTATCCAACACAGCCCAGATCGGTCCACATTTGAATGAATTTGGCTCAGTGAGCTGTGTTATACCCTTTAATAGTCGTGTCCAAAATGGCCTATATCGGTTTAAACTTGGATATAGCTGCCTTAAATACCGATCTCGCGATTTAAGTTTTTGGATCCATAAGAGGTGAATTTGTTTGATATAGCTGCCATATATACCTATCTCCCGATTCTTGATCAGCGTAAAAATCTAATACGATCTAGCCGTGTCTGTCCGTCCGTCCTTCGGTCTCTCTGTTAAAATCTCGCTGCAAACTTTCAAAATAGAGATATTGAGCTGAAACTTTGCACAGATTCTATTTTTGTCCATAAGCAGGTTAAGTTTGAAGATGGGCAATATCGGACTATATCTTCATATAGCCCCCATATAGACCAATCTGCTGATTTAGGGTCTTGTGCCTATAAAAGCCACATTTATTATCCGATTTTGTTGAAATTTGGGACAGTGAGTTGTGTTAGGCCCTTCGGTATCTTTCTTCAATATGGCTCAGATCGGTCTGGATTTGGATATAGCTGCCATATAGACCGATCCGCCGATTTAGGGTCTTAGGCCCATAAAAGTCACATATATTATCCGATTTTGCTGAAATTTGGGACAATGAGTTGTGTTAGGCCCATCGGCATCTTTCTTCAAATTGGCTCAGATCGGTCTGGATTTGGATATAGCTGCCATATAGACCGATCCGCCGATTTAGGGTCTTAGGCCCATAAAAGTCACATATATTATCCGATTTTGCTGAAATTTTGGGACAGTGAGTTGTGTTAGGCCCTTCGACATCCTTTCTCAATTTCACTCAGATCGGTCCAGATTTGGATAAAGCTGCCATATAGGCCGATCTCTCGATTTAAGGTCTTGCGATAATAAAAGGCGCATTTATTATCCAATTTTGTAAAAATTTGGGACGGGGAGTTTTGTTAGGCCCTTCGACATCCTTTCTCAATTTCACTCAGATCGGTCCAGATTTGGATAAAGCTGCCATATAGACCGATCTCTCGATTTAAGATTTTGGGCCCATAACAAGCGCATTTATTGTCCGATATCGCCGAATTTTGGGACAGTGAGTTAAATTAAGCCCCTCGCCATAGTTCTGCAATATGGCTTAGATCGGTCCAGATTTGCATATAGCTACCATATAGACCGATCTCTCCATTTAAGGTTCTGGGCCCATAGCAAGCTCATTTATTGTCCGATGTCGATGAAATTTGGGACAGTGAGTTGAGTTAGGCTCTTTGACATTTTTCTGAAACTTGGCCCAAATCAGTCCAGATTTGCATATAGCTGCCACATAGACCGATCTCTCGATTTAAGGTTTTGAGCCCATAAGAGGCGCATTTATTGTCCGATGTCGCCGAATTATTGGGACAGGAGTTAGGAACTTCGACTTTTTTCTGCAACTTGGCCCAAATCAGTCCATATTTAGATATACCTGCCATATAGACCGATATTAGTATTTGGTCCAAACCGGAACATATTTCGATATAGCTGCTGTGGGGCATAAGGTATGCATTTTTCACCGGATTTCGACAAAAGGTGGTTGACATATGTTCCCAAAAAGGTGGTGGGTATCCAAAGTTCGGCCCGGCGGAACTTAACGCATTTTTACTTGTTCCATCGAGTTTTGACGAAATGTGGTTTATATACCATCAACTTCAATAGTTTGGACCTTTAAACGTTGAATATATTGTAGGTAGTAAAATGTTTGAAACATTTCAAACAATTTACCTTGTGTCTATGCAAGCCGTTTCATTGAGTTCCGACATAGAGGCAAATGCAGCAAATGTTATAAAATAAACAAAATTTGAACAAAATATTTTAGATTTACTTGATTGGTAGTCATCAGTCTGAATTCAACATTCAACAAAGCACAACCACTATTGGAGGCCAAATAAAGCTCAGCAACTCAGCACTTTGATAATACAAAGTGAAGGAGAATTTTGTGAATCCGCCATTCATAGACAATGGCCAAAGCCAAATACTGGGTAGCGCATGTTACAAAACCGCGACCACAATGAACGCAATGCAATGCGTGTTCCATGGAAACGCCAAAATGTTCGCAAAACAAACAACAACAAAAAACTACAAGGGGCCAAAAAGAGAAATCGGGTCCTGATGGGTCTTTGTTGTTACGCTTTAAAAGGAATACAACAGCGGCACTGACAAAAAAAAAAAAAAGATCATAATGCACAGAAGAATACAATTGGGTGGGTGTTTGGCGCATCCTTCAAACACATTCGCTGATTGCAATGTTGTTGTGCTGTGAATGCATTTTGTACACAGCGGGTGCCTCTTCGCACGCCTTTCTCCACTGCTTTTACAACACTAAAGTAGCCGAAAAAATGGAGGCGAATATGTTCCGTTTGTATTTGGTTACCAGAACAACAATGCCAGCAACAATCACAGAGAGGACCAGGACCCAGTACCCCTAGCACCCACCATACACCACCTCTGGCAGCAGCCAATGTTTTACTTGCCAAATAAAATCGATTTTGAATGTTGATTGTATGCACACACACACAACTACATACATGGTCGCAGTCACACAGTCACGGGAACCTACCCACCAAGCTTCATACAATGTGTAATGAAAAGCTACGCTTTGTGTCTTGCCATGCCAAGCCTTGCCACACCAACACCACCACCACCACCTTTGCCATGATGCACTTTTGCAATTAAATGATGGAAATGCATGCGAAGCGCTCCCATTGCCACTATCTGCTGTCCAACTGGGCAAACACAAAACATACCGAGAACGCGCATAGCGACACCACAGAAAACGCACAAATTTCAAAATAAAAGTAATTGGAGCACTATTCACTCGCCAGCCAGCGAAATAAATGTGAATGCAATGGCAGCATTGGATTAATGTGTGGCACCCGAGGATGCTATCTCTGAATGACAATCTTGATGATGGTCCGGCAAAGTGAAGAACGAAAGTGGGGCTCAATTTTTGAGCCAAAAAATATTTATTTCAATTTCTAGTTATATTCACTCTCATGGTCATTAGCTTGACTCACTCCCCTTTGTGAGCAATAATGTAAATAGAATGCATTGACCTGGCATAATTCTATCTTAAATATATATTGGTTGCCCAAAAAGTAATTGCGGATTTTTCATATAGTCGGCGTTGACAAATTTTTCCACAGCTTGTGACTCTGTAATTGCATTCTTTCCTCTGTCAGTTATCAGCTGTTACTTTTAGATTGCTTTAGAAAAAAAATTTTAAAAAAAGTATATTTGATTAAAGTTCATTCTAAGTTTTATTAAAAATGCATTTACTTTCATTTAAAAAAATCCGCAATTACTTTTTGGGCAACCCAATACAAAATTGAATTTGTGTTTGTTTGTCGGTTTGTTCCGTATGGACTCAAAAACGGCTGAACTGATTACCTTGAAATTTTCACAGATTGTGTAGGTTGGTCTCGGGATGGGGGCGGACCCTCCCCCTTACGTACTACCCAAAAATAAAAGTGGACCAATCGGTACAAAATGAGATTCAAATGAAAGGTATTCAAGAGTAGAGTACGAATTTCATAATAAAAGTTGGGCCCAAGTACCTACGGGGCCGCCCCAGCCAAAAAACCCCTTAAAATGGGTTTATTTGAAGATCATGACAATATGGGACTCAAATGAAAGGTATTCGAGAGTAGAGAGTGGTCAGGAAGAAGAAATACGCTTTATAATTTGTTGATATCGGAAGGGGACGGACCCTCCCCGTTACCCCAAAAACACCGCCCAAAATCACATGTGAACCGATAAAGACAATATGGATATCAAATGAAAGGTATTAAAGAGTAAAATAAGAATATGGTATTAAAAATTGGATCCAAGTACCCAGGAAGTCGCCCTAACTCTAAAATATCTAAAAACATACAAATTGGTCGTCCTTATCAATATGGGGCTTAAAATGAAGATTACGAATCTGGCATACAAAATTGGATCGAAGTATAGGGGGTCACCCCACCCCCCAAAAACTCCACAAATGGGCATATGATCATCGTGACTATATGGAACTCGGTTTGTTTCTTTGTTCCGTAGAATCAAAAAAAGGAAACATAGGTTATATCATTTTAAGATAGCGGATGGTGGCTGACCCTCTCCCTAACACGAAAAACGCCACCCATATTCAAAAGAGGACTGATGGGCATAATATAGGTATAAAATGAAAGGTATTGGAGACTAGAAAATGAAAATCATATTAAATTTTCGGTCCAAGTACCCAGCGGGCCGCCCCAGCCCAAAAACTCTTCTAAACAGAAATATTCGGCGTTCATATCAATATGGGACTCAAATGAAAACTATACGGCAGTAGATTACAAATATGACATGAAAAATTAGGTCCAAGTAATGAAAGTTAGCCTCACTCCTAAATACCCCCAAAATGGGCATATCAGCCGACCATGGCTATATGGGATTCAAATGAAAGTTATTTGGGAGTAGATTAAAACTAGTTAAAAAAGGAGTTGAGTTCGGCCGGGCCGAATCTTATATACCCTCCACCATGGATCGCATTTGTCGAGTTCTTTGCGCGGTACCTCTTTTTAGGCAAACACAGAATATTGAATATGAACTGCTATGCTATTGGAGCTATATCAGCTTATAGTCCGATTCGGACCATAAATAACTTGAAAGCTGAACATTGCAGAAGTCATTGGGTTTTGTGTATTTCAGTCCATTCGGATAAGAATTGCGCCTTGTACGGGTTCAAACAGCAAAAACGGGAGATCGGTTTATATGGGAGCTGTATCAAGCTATAGAATGATTCAGACCATATTAGACACGTATGTTGAATGGTCATGAGAGGATCCGTCGTACAAAATTTCTGCCAAATCGGATGAGAATTGCGCCCTCTAGCAGCTTAAGAAGTCAAGATCCAAGATCGGTTTATATGACAGCTATATCAGGTTATGTACCGATTTACGCCATACTTAGCACAGTTATTGGAAGTAATACCAAAACACCACGTGCAAGATTTCAGTCAAATCGGACGAGAATTGTGCCCTCTAGAGGCTCAAGAAGTCAAGACCCAAGATCGGTTTATATGACAGTTATATCAGGTAATGGACCGATTTGAACCATACTTAGCACAGTTATTGAAAGTCATAAAAAAACACCTCATGCAAAATTTCAGCCAAATCGGATAATAATTGTGCCCTGTAGTGGCTCAAGAAGTCAAGACCCAAGATCGGCTTATATGGCAGCTATATCAGGTTACGGGCCGATTTCAACTATTCTTAGCACAGTTGTTGAAAGTCATAACAAAGAACCTCTTGCAAAATTTCAGTCAAATCGGACGAGAATTGCGACCTCTAGAGGCTCAAGAAGTCAAGACCCAAGATCGGTTTATATGACAGATATATCAGGTAATGGACCGATTTGAACCATACTTAGCACAGTTATTGAAAGTCATAACAAAAAATGTTATTCAAAATTTCAGGCAAATCGGATAATAATTGCGCCCTTTAGAGGCTCAAGAAGTCAAGACCCAAGATCGGTTTATATGGCAGCTTTATCATTTAATGGACCGATTTGAACCATACTTACCACAGTGTTTGAAAGTCATAACAAAACACTTCATGCAAAATTTCAGCCAAATCGGATAATAATTGCGCTCTTTAGTGGCTCAAGAAGTCAAGACCCCAGATCATCTTACATGGCAGCTATATCAGGTTACGGGCCGATTTCACCTATTTTTAGCACAGTTGTTGAAAGTCATAACAAAGAACCTCATGCAAAATTTCAGCCATATCGGATAATAATTGCGCCCTCTAGTGACTCAAGAATTGAAGACCCCAGATAGGTTTATATAACAACTATATCAAGTTATAAACCGATTTGAAGTCATAATAAAACACCTCATTCTAAATTTCAGCCAAATCGAATAATAATTGTGCTCTCTAGTG
>NC_081555.1:167592010-167660231 GCF_963082655.1 Stomoxys calcitrans | reverse complement strand
CTTGAGCCTCTAGAGTGCGCAATTCTTATCCGAATGGGATGAAATTTTGCACGACGTGTTTTGCTATGATATCCAACAACTGTGCCAAGTATGGTTCTAATCGGTCTATAACCTGATATAGCTGCCATATAAACCGATCTTGGGTCTTGACTTCTTGAGCCTCTAGAGTGCGCAATTCTTATCTGATTGGAATGGAATTTCGCACGACATGTTTTGTTATGATACCTAACAAGTGTGCCAAGTATGGTTCGAATCCGCCCATAACCTGATATAGCTGCCATATAAACAGATCTTGGGTCTTGACTTCTTGAGCCTCTAGAGGGCACAATTCTTATCCGATTTGAATGAAATTTTGCATGACGTATTTTATTTTTACTTTCAACAACTGTGTCAAATAAGGTTCAAATCGGTTAATAACCTGATATAGCTGCCATATAAACCGATCTGGGATCCTGACTTCTTGACCCCTAGAGGTCGCAATTATTATCCGATATGCCTGAAATTTTGTACGACGGATCCTCTCATGACCATCAAAAAACGTGTTTATTATGGTCTGAATCGGTCTATAGCCCGATACAGATCCCATATAAATCGTTCTTTCTATTTTACTTGGTGAGCCCCAATGGGCGCAATTCTTATACGAATTGGCTGAAATTTTACACAGGTCTCCAACATATAATTTAATTGTGGTCCGAACCGGACCATATCTTGATATCGTTTTAATAGCAGAGCAACTCTTTTCTTATATCCTTTTTTTGCCTAAGAAGAGATGCCGGAAAAAGGACTCGACAAATACGATCCATGGTGGAGGGTATATAAGATTCGGCTCGGCCGAACTTAGCACGCTTTTACTTGTTTTTGTTTTTAAACTCCCAACCAAACATGGGGAGGTTATTCATTTACAAAGCATAAAAATATTGAACATTTACTTTGGGTGGTAATCTAAGAGGGAAGGGCATTTTATTATTTGGAGTAATATATTGCCTCGAAGGAGCCCACCGCAGCGCAGAGGTTATCATGTCCGCCTATGACGCTGAACGCTTGGGTTCGAATTATGGCGAGACCATCAGAAAAAATTTTCAGCCGTTGTTGTCCCCTCCTAATGCGGGCAACATTTGTGAGGTACTATGCCATGTAAAAATTCTCTCCAAAGAGGTGTAGCACTGGGCAAGCCCTTCGAATTCGGCTGTAAAAAGGAGGCCCCTTATCATTGAGCTTAAACTTAAATCGGACTGCACTCATTGATATGTGAGAAGTTTGTCCCTGCTCCTTAGTGGAATGTTCATGGGCAAAATGCCTGCATGTCCACTAACGGGCTTTTGGGGGTGGAGCGGGTCCCTGAAATGTGACCTCAAATGACTTTCATTTAAGTTCTAAATGTCTCGATCAGCCGCAGTGGGAGGCCTCCAGACTTTTGGACCTAAATTGTCATGCGAATTTTGTACTCTACCCCCGAAGAAGTTTCATTTGGATTCCATATGGTCGATCGATTTGCACTTTCGTTTGTGTTTCCCGAAAATTTTCCCCTAAATTCAGGTATCAAAATTCAGCTCGCTTTCCAACGAACTTTCATTTGAGTCCAATAATGTGTCTATTGGTTTAAATTTCCTCTTAGAGATTTTTGGGTGTGGGGTGGCCCTCAAACACTCGGCGCCAAATGTGGATACAAAAATCGTACTCACTTCGTAAAGACCTTTTTCATAGAGTCGATTATTGTCTCGAATGGCCTATATGTTCATTAGCTAGGTTTTTGGGGTTGGACCCTAGGTCCCAAACACTAACATCAGATTTATAATCTCCTATGACAATCTAATCTACTACTCTCAATGGTCATTCATTTCACTCTCTATCGACTTGCATGTCCGTTTGGTGTTTATATTGGGGTTGGGGTGACCCCAAGATACTTGTATACCAGATTTGAACTCTACTATCATATTGGACTGATAGTGTCAGATGTCCGTTTGGGGTTAGAGGTTTCTCCTTAGTAACATTACTTCATGTCCATTAGGCATGGGGCGGATAAATATCTGAGTAGCTGCAACTGCGGTAGTGGACAATCAGCGGTATCGAGTGGATAGTCTCTGTGAGACGCAGTGTGGCACCGGCTCTTGTTTAAATACTGAGTGCCTATGGCGCCCGATACGACAAGGCGAGTTATTGGCGCGGCGATCGGTCCTATAGACCATAACGAACTTGCTCGCCTTTAGATCTTGACGACGATCACCACCTCTACATGCAAATGTGGCTACAACAACAAGAAATTGATTCTGAGTCGAACGGTATGCTTGGAATGGGTCTATCTCTCTTCCCTGCACAATAGCACTAGTGAAGGGTATACAAATATTATAAACTTGTCTCTATGTAGACAAGATTGGTACATATTTTAGGAGTCATAGAGGAAATAGATGTGCAATATTTTGATCGGTTGACAAATGCGCTTGCAAGGGCTCTAGAAGAGGAAATTGGACGACACATATACATGGGAGCTATATCTTAATGTGAACAGATTTCTACGAAATTCACTTGTGATCAGAAGAGTTATAAAAGATTTCGCGTAATTTCGCAAGAATTGGTTTACGATATTTTTGTAGTATTAGTCCAAATCGGACGAACATATATATGGAAGCTGTATCCAAATCTGAACCGATTTCTTCTTCTCTAGGTCAAAAATTTCCTGCAAAAAATTGGTATACATATTAAAATGAACAGATGGACAGACAGACTGACAGACGGACAGACCGACAGATAGACAGACGAATCAGAAAGTGATATTGAGTCGATCTGTATGCTTGGTAAGGGGATTTATCTGTCTTCCTTGTTCGACAGTAGTGGCAGCTATATCGAAATATAGACCGATCTGAACCATGTAGAACACTGATGTCGAAAAGCCTATCATAAGTCACTGTGTCAATATTTAGCGAAATCAGAGATCGAAAAATCGGTCTATATGGCAGCTATATCCAAATCTGGACCGATTTCGGCCAAGTTGCAGAAAGCTTTTGAAAAGCCTAACACAATTCATTGTCACAAAATTTGGCGAAATCTGACAATAAATGCGCTTTTTATGGCCCCAAAACCTTAAATTGCGAGATCGGTCTATATGGCAGCTATATCCAAATCTGGACCGATCTTAGCCAAATTGCAGAAAGTTGTAAGGCCCCAACACAACTCACTGTCCCAAATGTCGGCGACATCGGACAATAAATGCGCTTTTTATGGGCCAAAAACCTTAAATCGCGAGATCGGTCTATATGGCAGCTATATCCAAATGTGAACCGATCTGTGCCATATTGCAGAAGTATGGGGCCTAACTTAACTCACTGTCCCAAATTTCGACGACATCGGACAATAAATGCGTCTTTTATGGGACCAAAACCTTAAATTGAGAGATCGGTCTATATGGCAGTTGTATTCAAATCTGGACCGATCTGTGCCAAATTGTAGAAGAATGTCGAGGGGCCTAACTCAACTCACTGTCCCAAATTTTTGGCGAAATGGGACAATAAATGCGCCTTTTATGGCCCAAAACCTTAAATCGAGATATCGGTCAAAATGGCAGCTATATCCAAATCTGGACCTATCTTGGCCAAATTGCAGAAGGTTGTCGAAGCGCTCAACACAGCTCACTGTCCTAAATTTCGACGACATCGGACAATAAATGCTGCTTTTATGGGCCCAAAGCCTTAAATCGAGAGATCGGTCTATATGGCAGCTATAACCAAGTCTGAACCGATCTGTGCCATATTGCAGAAGTATGTCGTGGTGCTTAGCTGAACACATTGTCTCAAATTTTTGCGACATCAGACAATAAGTACGCCTTTTATGGGCCCAAAAACCTTAAATCGGCGGATCGGTCTATATGGCAGCTATATTCAAATCTGGTCCGATATGTGCCATATTGCACTGTCTCAAATTTCGACGAAATCGGACAATAAATGCGCCTTTTATGGGTCCAAAGCCTGAAATCGAGAGATCGGTCTATATGGCAGCTATATCCATATCTAGACCGATCTTGGCCAAATTGAAGAAAGAAGTCTAACTGCCTTACACAACTTACCGTCCCAAATTTCAGCAAAATCGGTTAATAAATGTGGTTTTTATGGGCCTACTATTTAATTTAAATCGGCGGATCGCTCTATATGGCGGCTATATCAAGACATATTCCGATATAGCCCATATTCGAACTTAACCTGTTTATGGACAAAAAAAAAAAAAGAATCTGAGCAAAGTTTCAGCTTAATATCTCTAGAATGACAATATGATTATGAATCACAAAATTGAAGTTTAACAAGCTTAGTCAGTTCAATCACCTGTCATCTTCACCAAAAGCATTGAAAGTTTCACTATGCATAACAATCTGTGGATGGATTCAAGCATCAACCCTTGATGCAATCCATAAGGACTGATTAACACAAAATACATTTATGCCACAAACTAGCAATCCATAACAAAACTAGTTAGTCATCATCATATCTAACGTACATCCTTATCCTAGTTGGATTGTGCTGGTGGATGTTACCATTGTTTTAATAACTGATTCAGTTTACCGAAAATTTAACACTTTCCTGTTCAACTCTTCGAAACTGAGAAATCTTCTACTTTATCCATTTTAAGGGCATTGGATGGAGGATATGAGGAACTTAATGAACACTAGATTTATGCACTGACGTCATAGGGGGTTGAATAGATAATTTTCATATCGGGTTTATACATTTCTAGCTACGAGGAAGCACTTATCCTGGTTCTGTCATTGTTAAAGCTCCAATGCATGTATCAAGACTCCATGCTCTTTTTGCCAAAAAAAAAACCCAGTGTTTACCTTTATGTGGGTGGGTACAGAGTTAGTGATGACAAACACTTGAAGTCATACATTTGGTTAACAATCATCACTCCTAACTACGTTCCTCATATTTCTACATGGCAATTCTGGGAATGTGCTTCCCTTAGTAGATGATGTTAGTTAGTCAGTTAGTTAGTTAGTTCTTGTTAATTGCTAATTGGCATTACAAACATTTACTCAATGGATTTAACGAATTGTTCAAAATTAAAGAACACATGTGATAGAATTAAAGATTTGGAAAATACTTTAAGAAATTTATCATATTTTGATGGGGACAGAAAATGTAAATTAAAAGAGATTTCTTAGACCCATTTCAAACTTTGATCAAAGATTTGTATACTATTCACTAATACTCTTCATTAGAATCCCATACTCTTCCTTTAGGTCTAGATTTCCATTTGTACATTGTATCCTAAAGACTTCCGTTCTCCAATTATACAACAAAGCTCAGAATTCAAGACTCATCCTTTACAGTACCAGTTCTCCTAACAGTTAATACAGTCATTGCGTTCACTCTAGGAACTTGAGTAAATTCACATATTGTAAACGTCTTAATTTTGTACATAGCGTTTTGAAGTGATTGTGGGAGGTGTTACAACGGAATAAAATGCATCTCTTCAAACAATAGAATATGAAGTATATTCATTAAGCCATGCCTAGAGATGGGCGAATTTGGGTAAATATGAGCTCGATACTCCATATCGGCAGATCAGTCTATACGGCAGCTATTTCCAAATATGGTTTGATCTGTACGATATTCAACAAAAAGGTTAAGAGGGGTACCAAAACTCGCTGTGCCAAATTTCATTGAAATCGGATGAAAAATGCTCCTTTTATAGGCTCATTACCCTATATCGGGAGATCGGTCTATATGGCAGCTATATCCAAATATGGTCTGAACTTGACGATATTCAACGAAAAGGTTTAGAGGAGTACCAAAACTCGCTGTGCCAAATTTATTTGAAATCGGATGAAAAATGCTCCTTTTATAAGCTCATTACATTATATCGCGAGATCGGTCTATATGGCAGCTATATTCAAATATGGTTTGATCTGGACGATATTCAACAAAAAGGTTTAGAGGGGTACCAAAACTCGCTGCGCCAAATTTCATTGAAATCGGATGAAAAATGCTCCTTTTATAGGCTCATTACCCTATATCGGGAGATCGGTCTATATGGCAGCTATATCCAAATATGGTCTGAACTTGACGATATTCAACGAAAAGGTTTAGAGGAGTACCAAAACTCGCTGCGCCAAATTTCATTGAAATCGGATGAAAAATGCTCCTTTTATAGGCTCATTACTCTATATCGGGAGATCGGTCTATATGGCAGCTATATCCAAATATGGTCCGATCTGGACCACATTTGACTGGAATGTGTTGGGCTCTATCAGAACACACTGTGCCAAATTTCATCGAATTCAGGTAATAAATGAATCTTTTATGGCCTGAATACCATATATCGGGAGATCGGGCGGTTGGTCTAAGGGTAGCTATATCCAAATATAGTCCAATGATGAACCATATTTCACAGAAATGGAAAGGGCTCTACCAGAACTCACTGTGCCAAATGTAATCGATATCGGATGAAAAATGACCAATTTATTGCCTCAAGACTCAAGTAAAGTCTGGAGATCGGTCTATATAGCGGCTATATATAACTAAAACCCGATCCGATTATGAGATCAGAAGATCAGATTTAAATACAAAGAATACGAAATCATCAAAAATAGTTTGGAAAATTTGTTTATGTCCAAGATATCGGGTATTTACCCAATAAATACCCAAGCGTTGGGTATTTACCCGGTACAAAACCCATCTCTAGTCATGCCATTTGCAACGCATCGGAATATTCATTTCCGACCCTAAGTCCGGCAAAAATTTAAATCACTTTTATGATACTCGTGTCTCTGGCCGTTTGTATATCACTCTTTTGTAATCACTCTACAGTTTTCAAAAATTGAGATATAGAGTAGAAATTTAGTTCTGGAAAGGTCCATATCAGTTTTTATTTAAATATAGCCGCCATTTAGAACGATCTACCTATTTAGGGTCTTGAGACAATAAAAAACGCATTTTTTTGTTCGATTTTGTTGAAATGAAAGCGTGTTTTTAGGTACTTCGACATTCTAACTGGTTATGGTGCAGATCGGACCATGTTCGGTTATAGTTGCCGTAATAACTGGTCTGACGGTTGAGGGGTTTAACCCCCATAAAAGGCGCGTTTATTACCCGATTTAGTTGAAATTTGAAGCAGGGAGTTTTTTCAGGGCCGTCGGGTTGGTAAAAATTGTTTAGCCGATGAAAGATCTTAAGCCCATAACATGCTCATTCATTACCCGGGTTGATAGATTGATCAGTCGATTAAAGCTCCGAAGTCCATAAAGGCCTCATTTACTGCCCGATTTCACTGAAGTTTGAAACTGTGATTTAGATCGAGCCATATCTTCCTTCTTATACATAAAATTCAATTTGTGTAGACTGAAAAACGGCCAAACCGATTAACTTGAAATTTTCACAGATTGTGTAGGTTGGGCTGGAGGGACACATACGCTATATAATTTTTGTGATATCGGAAGGGGGCGGACCCTCCCCCTTACACCAAAAGTTCTACCCAAAAATAAAATTGAACCGATCCGGACAATATGGGATTCAAATGAAAGGTATTCAAGAGTAGAGTACGAATTCCATAATAAAAGTTGGGTCCAAGTACCTGGGGGGCGGCCCAGACCCAAAACCTCTAAAAATGGGTTTATTTGAAGTTCATGACAATATGGGACTCAAATGAAAGGTATTCGGGAGTAGATTACGTATAGGGTCAGGAAGTAGGAACAGGCTTTATAATATATTGATAACGGAAGGGGTGGTCCCTCCCCGGGCGGACCCTCATTACAAGTGAACGGATAAATACAATAATGATATCAAATGAAAGGTGTTGAAGAGTAGAATACGAGTATGGTCTTAAAAATTGGTTATAAGTACCCAAAAAGTCGCCCTAAACCCAAAATATCTAAAAACAGACAAATTGATCGTCCATATCAAAATGGGACTTAAATGAAAGGTATACAGGAGTAGATTACGAATCTGGCATACAAAATCAGATCAAAGTGTAGGGGGACAAACCACCTCCTAAAAACTCCCCAAATGGGCATATAACCCATCATGACTATATGAGACTCGGTTTGTTTTGTTTGTTCTGTAGAATCAAAAAAAAGGAAACATAGGTTGTATAATTTTTAGATATCGGATAGTGGTTGACCCTCCCCCTTACACCAAAAAGCCACACAAAAAGAGGACTGATGGGCACAATATGGGTATCCAATGAAAGGTAGTCGAGACTGGAAAATGAAAATCATTTTAAATTTTAGGTCCAAGTATCCAGCGAGCCGCCCCAACCCAAAAACTCCTCTAAACAGAAATATTCGACGTTCCTATCAATATGGGACTCAAATGAAAAGTATCCGGCAGTAGATTACAAATATGGCATAAAAAATTAGGTCCAAGTCATGGGAGGTCACCTCACTCCAAAATACCCCCAAATGGGTATATCAGCCTACCATGGCTATATAGGATTCAAATGAAAGATATTTGGGAATAGATTAAAAATATGACATCAACATTTGCGTTCAAGTTAAGGTGGATCTTTTCCTCCTAAAAATACTTCGAATAGATTAATTGATCCATTATGGCAATATGGGACTCAAATGAAAGGTATTTGAGAGTAGAAAACGAATTTAATATCCAATTTTGGGGAAACGCCCTAAATCACCCCTTATACTGAATTTTATTTCCGACTATAGCAATATGGAGCTCAAATCAACGGTATTTGGGAGTAAAGAATGAATTTGATATCTATTTTCAGGGCAAAGTGCCGGTGGCCTCCCCAGCCCCAAAACACGCTCCAAACGGTTCATACATACCGACCATGACAAAATGGAGTTCAAAGTATAAAGATTTGGGAGTGGATATGAATTTGATATCCATATTTGAGTCGAAATGTCTCACTACCCAAATTTCAAAAGCACCATTTCTCGGAGATTGATGATACGATTAGTTCAAAATTTTTTGCTCTCTAACAAAAAAAAAAACATGGTTTCTATTGTTGGGTACGGGTGTCGCTGGGACAGACCAAAACCCGCCAAATGGATATATAGACCAATTGCGGCGGAATGCTTTTTGATTCAAGTTGAGTTTATCAACGATAAGGGACCTTTTTATAGCCGAGTCCGTACGATGTGCCGCAATGCGACACCTCTGTGGGGAGAATTTTTTACTTGACCATGCATGGTATGGTACCTCGCAAATGTCGCCAGCATTACGAGTGGATAACCACCGCTTTCCGAAGTTCCGCCAGGATTCGAGCGCAGGGGATCAGCGTCATAGGCGGACGTAGGCCACAGTAGCACGATATCCACACTCAGGGCGAAGGTTGCCCACCTTAAATAGATGTAAGAGAGTTAAAGAAGGCGCAGCGTAGCGGGCCCTGACCAGCTAGTAAAGTATATAAACTCTTGAGCGTCGTAAATATCTAAGACCATGTAGTCATTTCCTACCGTCTGTCTGTCTGTTGAAATCACGCTACAGTCTATAAAAATAGAGATATTGAGCTATAACTTTGCGTAGATTCGTTTTTTGTCCATAGGCAGATTAAGTTCGAAGATGGGCTATATCGGACTATATCTTGATATAGTCTCCATATAGACCGATCTGCCAATTTAAGATCATAGGCCCATAAAAGCCATATTTATTATCCGATTTTGCTGAAATTTGGGACAGTGAGTAAGGCCCCTCGATATTTTTCATGAAGACGGCCCAGATCGGTCCAGATTTCGATATAGCTGCAATATAGACCGATCTCTCGATTTAAGGTCTTGCGCCCATAAAAGGCGCATTTATTGTCCGATTTTGCCGAAATTTTGGAGGGTGAGTTCGTTTAGGCCCTTCGACATACTCCCTAAATTTGGCCTAGATCGGTTCAGATTAGGATATAACTGCCATATAGACCGATTCTCCGATTAAGGGTCTTAGGCCCTTAAAAGCCACATTTATTATCCTATTTTGATGAAATTTGGGACAGTGAGTTATGTTAGGCCCTCCGATATTCTTCATCAGTTTGGCTCAGATCGGTCCAGATTTAGATATAGCTGCCATGTAGACCGATCTCACGATTTAGGGTCTTAGGCCCTTAAAAGCCACATTTATTATCCGATTTTGCTGAAATTTGGGATAGTGAGTTATGTTAGGCCCTTCGATATTCCTCATCAGTTTGGCTCAGATCGGTCCAGATTTAGATATAGCTGCCATATAGACCGATCCTCCGATTTAGGGTCATAGGCCCATAAAAGCCACATTTGTCATCCGATTTTGCTGAAATTTGGGACAGTGAGTTGTCATAGGCCCTTCGACATCCTTCGTCAATTTGGCCCTGATCGGTCCAGATTTAGATATAGCTGCCATGTGGACCGATCTCTCGATTTAAAGTCTTAGCCCCATAAAAAAAGCATTTTTTGTCCGATTTTGCCGAAATTTTGGAGAGTGAGTTCCTTTAGGCCCTTCGACATCCTCCTTCACTTTGGCCTGGATCGGTTTAGATTTGGATATAGCTGCCATATAGACCGATCCCTCGATTTAAAGTCTTAGGCCCATAAAATGCGCATTTATTATCCGATTTTGACGAAATTTGGGAGGGTGGGTTCTGTTAGGCCCTTCAATATTGTCCTTCAATTTGGCTCAGATCGGTCTAGATTTGGTTATAGCTGCCATATAGACCGATCTTCCGATTTAAGGTTCTGGGCCCATAAAAGGCGCAATTACTGTCCGATGTCGCCGAAATTTGGGACAGTGAGTTAAGTTAAGCCCCTTGATATACTTCTGCAATATGGCACAAATCGGTCCAGATTTGGATATAGCAGTCACATAGACCGATCTCTCGGTTTTAGGTTTTTGAGGCCATAAAAGCCGCATTTATTGTCCGATGTCACTGAAATTTGAGACAGTGAGTTTAGTTAGGCTATTCGATGTCCTTTTTGAATTTGGCCCAGATCGGTCCAGATTTGGATATAGCTGCCATATAGACCGATCTCTCGGTTAAAGGTCTTGGCTCCATAAAAGGCGCATTTGTTAACCTTAAAGGCGCGTTGACTAACTGATTTCGCTGAAATTTGGCACAGTGGCTTATATTGGGCTTTTCGATATCCTTGTCAAATGTAATTCAAATCGGTTTATATTTGAATATAGCTGCCGATAAGACCAGTATTGAAGCGAAACTGTACAGTGATTTGTATTTATCAGACCACTCAATGTCTGAATTTGGTCAAAATCCGACCCTGTTTCGATACAGCCACTATAGGTGCATAGATAATGCATTTTTAACCGGATTATGACGAAAGGTGGTTTACGCATACATCCGAGGTGGTGGGCCAGGCCGAACTTTGGATTCTTGTTGTTGGATACTTGTTACTTGTTTCATTTGTAATGTATTTCATAATTATTATTATTTTTGTAGTGTTATTGTTCAAGCTCTTGCAACAGCTTTTGATGATTATTCTGGATTATGTTTTACCACAGAATACCATGGCTCATGATTGACAGTTATTTCGTATTGGATTTAATTACACTTTGTGTGGTGCACACATACACATACACCGAAAGTCCTTAAAGTTTTGTGCAGCATTTTTAATGCTCTGACATTTAATCGATGGCCTGTCACTTGATGCGATTAATGAATTTCTATTCATTATGACCATATATTAATTCGTTTAATTCACGCATAAATCCTTTCTCAATAGCCCTTGCCGGAGAGTGCCATATGGCAAGCGGATTGCCAACCAACGATGAGCCGGGCCAAATAAACTGTCAGTCAGTCGTCATTCAATACTCATTTGATTTCTGCGCTTCCGGTTAGCTGCAAACACGCTTTCGGCATTTCTGACTCGATGCCAGGGCAAGCAAACTTTTCTCTCTGTATGTCTGTCTGTCTGTCTGTCTCGCCATCCCTATGCTATGAATGCTGTCGTTGTAGTTGCTATTGATGTTGGCGTTGTATGAATGGTTTTTATAAATCCTTTTGACCACATTCAATTTGATTATATTGATTAAGTGATTAAAAAGTTGTCAATGCAAAAACCTTTTAATACGTATTATTGTTTGCCGCTGCCGCTTATTTGGTTGACTGTTTGGCTCGTCCCGGCATTGGTCACGCACACACACACACACACACACACAAAAGCTTTTGTCGGTTTGGTGGCATTATTGTAGCCGACAGAAGGCCACTGGTGACTGTATAACCCTTGTTGCCGTTGCCGTTGTCGTCCTTGTTGTTTTTGTAGTTGTTCATATTGTCATTTTTAATCCTTTTTGTTAACCACAATAACCACACTCGGTGTGGTTTTACTCTTTATTTTAAGTTAATTTTTTAACAGAATCATCGTTCTCACCACCATCGCCATCATCGACAGCATTGCGATCATGTTCATAATGAGCAGCATCCTTATCCTCCCACTCAGTCCCAGTCATTTCCATCAGTGCCATGAGCATCATCATCGCCATTACGAACATCCATGAATTGACAACAATTATTGAATTTAATTTAATTGCCAGAAAACGCAATACTTGTGCAAATTTGCCTTTTTTAATAGTTTTCTCCAAGGATATGATGCTGCTGCTAGCTTTGTTTTCAATCCATGTTTATAGAAAAGAATTTTTGTTTGTTTGTTCAAAAACCTTCTGAATCGAAAGTTTCAGTGGATTTTGCTAGGGCCATGATGGACCCCAGAAATGGGTGGTCTAAGGAAGGACTGCAGGAAAACTCTTCAAAAGGGCGAAAGCCCCAAGATTGATATAGGGGAGAGCTGAGAAAAGCTCAGAACAAATCCTGGGTGGAATTCTGCAGCTCCGTGGGGGAAACATTTGAAGCCTCTAGGCTATGGAATATTCTGTCCTCGAGACTTATTGCGGTGGGTTAAGTCAGAGAATGTATGGACAATGTCTAGTGAGGAAACTCCAGAACTACACGTCGATGCACATTTTCCGGGAAATATTCTAGAGGAGAGCGTGGCTCGAGAAGAGGTTGCCACTGGTATGCATTCGTCGGAGGTTATTAGGAAAATTGTGTCTGAGCCGAAAATCCTTTGGGCGATAAGAAGTTTGGACTCCTTTAAATCTCCAGGCCCTGATGATGCATCACCAGTTGAATTACACGCTGTGTCTGATAGACTGGTTCCTTGGCTTAGAGAGGGAAATATACTCTGATTGTATCAGCATGTCATATATATCTGAGGGGTGGAGGAACACAAAGGTCATTTTCATTACGAAAGCAGGAATACCTGGAAACCCAAACGAAAGCAAAATATTTTTGTCTTATTAGTCTGTCATCCTTTATGCCGAAGACTGTTGAGAGGTTGATAGAAACATCTCTTAGGGCAAAGATCCCTAGAAATTGCCTGTCGTGGCAGCAGCATGCATATAAAAAAGGCATATCCACTAAAACAGACCTTCACGACCTAGTCAGCTACATAGAGGGTTCTCTCGCTGTCAAGGAATATACATTGAAGGTGCTTTCAATAATGTAAAACCGACGTCAATCATGAATGAGTTGGAGTTTATAGGCTTCAACTCTACCATAAGAAAGATTAGAAAGGGCGTGGGGCACGAATGCGCATGCATCCCTGTGGAACAATGAAACGGTCGGTAGGGCGGCGAATATCCTATGGGGATATTCGGATCGTGAGAAGACGAGGCTATTACTGAAAGGAAGTAAGAAGGTCAGTATAGCTATTGGTATCACTTATGTAAAATCGGGGCGGCAAGTGATGGCATATGTAGGACATGCGGGGAAGATGATGAAATGTTGGAGCATTTCCTTTGTCATTGCACCGTAAGAACATTTATTAAGGCAGGCTTGGGATCTGTGGAGCTAAAAAGGTGGATCCGCAGAGGATCACCTCAAAGAGATGACAATATATTATTGTCTCTGGAAGAAAAAGGTGTAGAAGTGGTCGTGTACGCTGATGACGTGGCTATTGCGGTTAGGGGAAAGTTTCCCAGCACTCGAAGGGATAAACTTCAACAGCTAAGTGGGCTACCGAAACTGGTTCGTGCAAGACAGAAATAGTTCTTTTCAGCAGGAGATCTAAGTTACCTACAGTGGCACCTGTCTCCATGGGAGGAGAGAATGTTCCATTTACAGAAAGTGAAGAATACCAGAGTGTTTGGCTGGACAGGAAATTGAATTTAAAATCCAAAATTTTGGAAGCGGCAAGAAAAGCCACTCTTGCTCTATACACCTGCAAGAGAGCCATTGGCAAAAATTATGGGGTTTAGACCCTGCGTCATGCACTGGGTATATGCTGCAGTTGTCAGATGCTATATGCTGTTGTGGTCTGGTGGACGGCACTTCAAAAGTCCACCTACTCTTACTTTTCAACAGGAGGTCATAGTTACCAACAGTGGCACCTGTCTCCTTGAGAGGAGAGAATGTTCCATTTACAGAAAGCGAAAAATACCAGGGTGTTTGGCTGGACAGGAAATTGAATTTAAAATCCAAAATTTTGGAAGCGGCAAGAAAAGCCACTCTTGCTCTATACACCGGCAAGAGAGCCACTGGCAAAATTTATGGGTTTAGATCCCGCGTCATGCACTGGGTATATGCTGCAGTTGTCAGATGCTATATGGTGTTGTGGTCTGGTGGACGGCACTTCAAAAGTCCACCTACTTCTACTTTTCAGCAGGAGATCTATATTACCTAAAGTGGCACCTGTCTCCTTGGGAGGAAAGAATGTTCCATTTACAGAAAGCGAAAAATACCAGGGTGTTTGGCTGGATAGGAAATTGAATTTAAAATCCAAAATTTTGGAAGCGGCAAGAAAAGCCACTCTTGCTCTATACACCTGCAAGAGAGCCACTGGCGAAAGATATGGGTTTAGATCCCGCGTCAAGCACTGGGTATATGCTGCAGTTGTCAGATGCTATATGGTGTTGTGGTCTGGTGGACGGCACTTCCACCTACTGTTCAATAGCGAACCGAATCCAAATGATGGCGTGTTTGTACATCCCGCCACACTGGGGACGACACCATCTGATGCACTGAATTTAATTCTACATCTAATGCCCTTGAGTATGACATTAGGCGGAGATCCTGGCGATCATGGAATGCGTGAGGTGGTGTGGTGACAATGCGAGGAGGTTGAGAATGAATATCTTTACGGACAAAAAAATTGCCACAAGGGCAATAACAACCAGGAAGGTGAGGTCACGAACAATCTTGCAGTATAAGATGGAGATTAACGCTTTCTCTGAGGATGGCAAAATCCGCATCGTTTGGGTGATGGGCCATAACGGAGTAAGGGGGAATCAAAGGAAAGACGATTTAATGGTGAAGGCCAGAGGACTGCCGTTAATAAACTTGGTTAACCCGAACCTTCCGGGTCGACGCGGTCCGAGTTAAGGGCGTAGGCGTCGAATTGGTGGTTCGACCTCTCATTACTTGGACCTAATTTTTTATGCCATGTTTGTAATCTACTGTCGAATACTTTTCATTTGAGGCCCATATTGACATGAACGTCGAATATATCTGTTTAGAGGAGTTTTTGGATTTGGGAGTCGCGCTGGGTACTTGGATCCAAATTTTGATACGATATTCGCTTTCTAGTCTCCCATTCCATTCATTGGATACCCATATTATGCCTATCGGTCCACTTTTGGTTTTGGATGGCATTGTTGGGGTAAGGGGAGGGATGGAGGCATCCGATATCTAAAAATTATATAGCCTATGTTTCCTACCAGACATACTTACACAATCTGTGAAAATTTTAAGAAAATCGGTTCAGCCGTTTTTGATTCTACGGAACAAATAAAAAACAAGTAAAAATGCGTTAAGTTCGGCCGGGCCGAACATTGGATACCCACCACCTCGGGTATATATGTAAACCACCTTTCATCAAAATTCGGTGAAAATTTCATACCTTATACTCATATACCTCATACCGATCTGAACTATATACGACACGGATGTCGAAAAGCCGAACATAGGTCACTGTGTCAAATTTCAGTGGAATCGGATTATAAATGCGCTTTTTAAGTGGCCAAGACTTTAAATCGAGATATCGGTCTACATGACAGCTATATCCAAATCTGGACCGATTTGGGCCAAGTTGCATAAACATGTCGAAGAGCCTAACACTAAGCACTGTCCCAAATTTCGGCGAAATCGGACAATAAATGCCTCTTTTATGGGCCCTAAACCTTAAATCCAGAGGTCGGTCTATATGGCACCTATATTCAAATCTGGACCGATCTGGGCAAAATTGAAGAAGGACGTCGAAGAGCCTAACCAAACTCACTGTCTCAAATTTCAGCGACATCGGACAATAAATGCGTCTTTTATGGCCCCAAAACCTAAAACCTAGATATCGGTCTATATGGCAGCTATATCCAAATCTGAACCGATCTCGACCAAATTAAAGAAACGTGTCAAAGGGCCTAAGACATCTCACTGTCCCAAATTTTTGCGAAATCGGACCATAAATGTGGCTTTTATGGGCCTAAGGCCATAAATCGGAGGATCGGTCTATATGGCAGCTATATCCAAATCTGGACCGATCTGAGCCAAATTGACAAAGAATGTCGAAGGACCTAACACAACTTACTGTCCCAAATTTCAACAAAATCGGATAATAAATGTGGCTTTTATGGGCCTAAGACCCTAAATCGGCGGATCGGTCTATATGGGGGCTATATCAAGATATAATCCGATATAGCCCATCTTCGAACTTAACCTGCTTATGGACAAAAAAAGAATCTGTGCAAAATTTCAGCTCAATATCTCTATTTTTAAAGACTGTAGCGTGATTTCAACAGACAGACGGACGGACATGGCTAGATCGTCTTAGATTTTTACGCTGATCAAGAATATATATATACTTTATATGGTCGGAAATGGATATTTCGATGTGTTGCAAACGGAATGAAACAAAATGAATATACCCCCATCCTTCGGTGGTGGGTATAAAAAACCGAGTCCCATGTAGTCATAGGTGATATGCCCATTTAAAGCGTTTTAGGAGGGAAGGGGGACCGCCTATACTTCGATCTGATTTTGTTTGCCAGATTCGTAATCTACTCCTGAATACTTTTCATATGAGGCCCATATTGACATGAACGCCCAATATGTCTGTTTGGGGGAATTTTAGGGTTGGGGTTGCCCAATGGTTACTTAGATCCAAATTTTAATACCATATTCGCATTCTATGTTCCAATACCTTTCATTTGATACCCATATTGTCCCGATCGGTCCACTTTTGATTTTGGGTGGTGTATTTGGGTAGGGGGGAGGGTCTGCCCTTTTCCGAAATCGAGAAACTATAAAGCCTATTTTTCTTTCCTGACCACATTCGCAATCTACTCCCGAATACCTTTCATTTGAGTCCCATATTGTCATGATCGTCCAAAAAACCTATTCCAGTTGCTTGGAGTCAATTTTTAATATGAAATTCGTTTTGTACTCCTGAATACCTTTCATTTGAGTTCCATATTGTCCCGATGGGTCCACTTTTATTTTTGGGTAATACTTTTATGGTACGGGGGAGGGTCCGCCCCCTTCCGAAATCAACAAAACTATAAAGCCTATTTCTCATTCCTGACCACATTCGCAATCTACTCCCGAAAACCTTTCATTTGAGTCCCATATTATCATGATCGTCCAAAAAACCTATTTTAGGGGGTTTGGGGCGGCCCCCCTTTAATTGGAGCCAATTTTTAATATGAAATTCGTTTTTTACTCCTGAATACCTTTCATTTGAGTCCCATATTGTCCTGACCGGTCCACTTTTATTTTTGGGTAATACATTTGGGGTAAGGGGGAGGATCCGCCCCCGTCCGATATCAAAAAATTTTATGGTCTATGTTTCCTTCCAGACCAGTCTACACAATCTGTGAAAATTTCAAGGTAGTCGGTCCAGCCGTTTTTGAGTCTATACGGAACAAACAAACAAATCGACAAACAAACAATTTTATATATAAGATCTAGTCCGAGGTCTTACATTTTCTTTCTCTTCCCTTTCCCTCTCTATGGTACCACAATGGGCCAAAGTGGCCGCCGAGTGAACTCATCTTTGGTGGTCCACCCATTCAACCTAACCTTACCTAATTGCTTGTTTGTCGATTGAGCTGTTATCAAAAATGTCTGAATCTATTTTTCAGAAGTTTCACAAGTTGTACTGTCTCATACAGCTCCAGCATAAACCGATCTAACATTTTGAAATCTTGATCTCATTTAGCCGCAATTGTTGCCCAATTTCAAAATTTTGCTAGTTGTGTTCTATAATGATATAGTCTAAATCCGCAATTACTTTTTGGGCAACCCAATATTTATTTTGTTAAGTTTATTAAACATGGGTGTGTATGATTACTTTTTGATCATTATCCCCAAATATGTCATACATCATACGCCACCTTGGTCACTCATGGGGCATATACAAATATATGGCAAAAAAAAAATATTTGCAAATTCAATCAAATCGCCAAATCATGGGTTCAACGAACTTTATGGCGGTTCTTGTTTCACTAAAACAGACAATGGACGTACCAAGAGTTTCAACGTATATCGGAGGAAACAGCCAAAATTTTCATATTATTGACCAGAGTAATTTGTTATTTAATCATATTAAAATTGTATCCATGGCATTAACTAACCAAAGTTCGGCTATGCAGATGTTAGTTTTTGGCCAGTAAGTCATTGATAAACAAATAATATTGAAGGATCCTTGAGTCCTTTAAAGTTGTTGCACAGTTGTGAACTTCAAAATCATATATTTAAGTTCCCGAAAAATCATGGTATATCCACCAAATCTCCCCCCTCCCCCAGATTAATACGAACATTAAACAGGCTACAGAATCATGCAATGTGGTGTTTGCAAAAGTGGAGGGTGGTGGTCTACGAAATATCCTGGCCATGGTTATCAGTATTTTTCTTGGTTTTCGGTTGACTTTTTTCACATTTGCCTGTTTTTATTTATTCGGTCAATGGAAACCCAAGAATCAATGGATGAACAAAATGCATGCATGTTCTCTGTTTGTACAATGTCTCGTGGTTTTGGCGATTTTCTTTTTCCATTTGCCATGGTTAAAACAGCACGGCATGCAATCAGTGGCGGCGGCGGCCAGTATGGGTCCCTTCTTCCTTTTTTTGGTGAAATTTTTTGTATTACGTTTTTTGTATTTTTGTTTTTTGAGTGCGTATGTATTGCGGTCGCCATATTGCATTCCATTTTTTCGCGAGGATGATTTTTTCCGCCCCACCACACAAAAGCAACAACAACGAGTACAAAAGTGAAAATAAGAAATGAAATGACAGGAACAGCAGCGGCTGTAGAAGTTCCAGCTTTGACCATTATTGTTGGTCATTGGTCATGGCTGAGAGTAAGTATCCATACACATACATCTACATCTTTGGCAGTGCATTCATTCACTCATTCATCCATCTATCCATACAACCATCCATCCATCCATGCTGGCGGTTAGCGGGTTCTGACTTGTATTCAACCATTGTTGTTAAGGCATTTTGTCATATCAAGTGGAGAATTTATTTCAAGAGACGTAGAGAACACCTTTATGGGGAGCATGTTTGAACAAAAATTTTAATAATTATGGTATATTTATATATCGTTATTTGATTCTCCACAAAAATTAAAATTTTTTCAGAAAATTATGTCGAAATTTGTAGTTTTAATAAAAAAATTTTGTATGTATTTTTTTTTAGAAAATTTATGGCAATTTTAAGTTGAGAAAGTTAAGTTAAGTTTTTTTTTTTAAATTTTGTTTAATTTTTTATAATTTTTTCATTTCTTCTAAATATTTAAAAACTTCCCTCAGCTTGCGATCACCCTTCAGATAGGAGATCCCTCAATAATTTGAAAACAAATCCATTAATTTTTATAGAAAAACCTACCTGACCCGAGCCCGCTCCGCTGCGCCTTCTTTTACTTTATGTGGAACAAAATTTTCCTTGGAATATTTATTTTCTACAATTAAAGAGCTTTTAGAGAAATACCATGCTACGAAAATAGTATATCGCTTGACTAACAGTTTAACGATATAAGTATCTGTATTTGAATATGATCTTTATAGGTCTACGAATTTAAGTTGGATGTAAGCTGTACTTCATTCTTAAAATACTTTATTTCAGCCCGATATTCTCATGTTTTCTCTGATTTAGGGGTGTTTTCGGGGGTGAGGTGGTTCCCCAGACACTTTGCCCTGAAAAAAACACAGCATCGCGCTCTTCTTTCAAATACCATTTATTTAAACCCCATATTGCCATTGGCTTAAGAGGAGTTAACAGAATGAGGCGTCCCCCAAACACATGGCCCCAAAATAGGTTATCAAATTCGTTTTCTAATCTCAAATACCTTTCATTTGAGCCCCATATTGCTATGGTCCCAAATTTGTACCCTTTGGGGGATGTTTTTGGGGAGAGGCGGCCCCCCAAATACTTGGTCCCATAATTCGATATCAATTTCTTATTCTACACTCAACTACCTTTTATTTAAGCCCCATATTCCCATGGTCAGTAAATAAGTCCTGTTTGAGGGGTGTTTTGGGGAAGGGGTGGACCCCCAGAAACTAGGTCCCCGTTTGGATATCGGATTCGTATTCTACTCGCAAATACCTTTCATTTGAGTCCCATATTGCCATGGTCGGTAAATATATCCGATTTAGGGGTATTTTGGGGGTTGGTGTGGTGCCCCTAGCACTTGGTTGGACAAATGGATATCAGATACGTTTTCTTATCCTAAATACCTTTCATTTGAGTCCCATATTGTCGTGATTGGTGGAACGGCCCTCCTAGGTACCCCCCATCCGAAATTTGGAAACCAAATTTTTATTTTTAGGGTACTATATGAGAGCAGACAAAATTTCGCTTAAATCGCACCACCCATCTCCGAGATCTGGAGTTTTGGAAAATTAGGGTAAGGGGGAGGGTCCGTTCCCACTTCAGATATCAAAAATGTAGTACCCTATTTTCACCACGGGATCATTATGCACCATCTATGAAAATTTCAAGAAAATCGGTTCAGCCATTTCTGAGTCTATAAGGAACACACAAACAAACAAACCTACAAACAAACACAAATTGATTTTTATATATAAGATTATCGAATTTGTTTTTGTTAAAATTTGTCGATATTTTTAAAAAACATATATCTATTTGCCCAATAAATTTATCGATTTGGTTTTTGAAAACGACTTTCTATTTTTTAGGAACAATTATTATAGAATTTTATATAGAAAAAGTTTATCAATTTAAAAAAATATCAAATTAAAAGAAAAATATCGAAAAATCGAATTTTGAAAAAAAAAAATTATCGAAATTTGAAAAAAAGAAATTTATCGATTTTATTTAAGAGAATTTTATAGATTTCCTTCTAGAAGAGACTTATCTATTTTTTTCAGAAACAATGTATCATATTTGCTTTAGAAAATAGGTATCGATTTTTTTGAGAAAATCTTAATAGAATTTATTTAGTGAATATTTTAATAAAAAATTTTTTCAAATTTTGTAGAACAAAATAATTAATTTTCTTAGGGGTGTATCCATTATTTTCCAATAAATTTATAGAACTTTTCTAAAAAATATAAAGGGTGATTTTTTTGAGGTTAGGATTTTCATGCATTAGTATTTGACAGATCACGTGGGATTTCAAAAATGGTGTCAAAGAGAAAGATGCTCAGTATGCTTTGACATTTCATCATGAATAGACTTACTAACGAGCAACGCTTGCAAATCATTGAATTTTATTACCAAAATCAGTGTTCGGTTCGAAATGTGTTCATTCACCGTAACGTTGCGTCCAACAGCATCTTTGAAAAAATACGGTCCAATGATTCCACCAGCGTACAAACCACACCAAACAGTGCATTTTTCGGGATGCATGGGCAGTTCTTGAACGGCTTCTGGTTGCTCTTCACTCCAAATGCGGCAATTTTGCTTATTTACGTAGCCATTCAACCAGAAATGAGCCTCATCGCTGAACAAAATTTGTCAAAATTTGAACACATTTCGAACCGAACACTGATTTTGGTAATAAAATTCAAAAAATTAGAATTAGAAATTAGAATTTGAAAAAAATAAATTATCGATTTATTATTTATTTATTATTTATTATTATTATTGAAATGTATCGAAATTTTAAACACAAGTTTTAAGAAGTTTTTTGTTAGAAATAATTTTATAAAAATAAATCGACTTTTTGAAAAAAACACTATCGGATTTTTTAAGAAATATTTTACAGATTATTTTAAAAAAAATATTTATCGATTTTTTTTGAAAAAAAATCATGAATGTTTTAGAAAAAATTTATCTAATTTGATTTCAGAAATAATTTTGTAAAAATTAATCGATTTTTTGAGAACAAAAATATCGATTCTGTTAGAAAAATTTATCAATTTTTTATAAAAAAAAAACAATTTATCGAGATTCTATTGCAGGATATTGTCCGGCTTTGGACCATTGTTGAGTGCTTTCTATTCTAAGAAATGTATAGCAAAAAATATTTAAAAGTCAGCAAAAAAAATGTGTTGTTGCTAGAAGCATTTAACTGGATTCCTGTATCGCGATTTCGTTTTCGACAAAAAAAAAAAAAAACAAGTAAAAAGGCGTTAAGTTCGGCCGGGCCGAACTTTGGATACCCACCACCTCGGGAATATATGTAAACCATCTTTCATCAAAATTCGGTGGAAATTTCATACCTTATGTCCCATATCAGTTATATCAAAATATGTTCCGATTTGGACCAAATACTAAAAGTACACTAGCTATATCTAAAAATAAACCGATCTGAACCATATACGACACGGATGTCAAAAAGCCTAACATTAGTCACTGTGTCAAATTTCAGTGAAATCGGATTATAAATGCGCCTTTTATGGGGCCAAGACCTTAAATCGCGATATCGGTCTATATGACAGCTATATTCAAATCTTGACCGATCTGGGCAAAATTGAAGAAGGACTTCGAAGAGCCTAACCAAACCCACTGTCTCAAATTTCAGCGACATCGAACAATAAATGCGTCTTTTATGGCCCCAAAACCTAAAACGTAGATATCGGCCAATATGGCAGCTATATCCAAATCTGAACCGATCTGTGCAATATTGCAGAAGTATGTCAAGGGGTTTAACTTAACTCACTGTCCCAAATTTTGGCGACATCGGATAATAAATAAGCATTTTATGGGCCCAAAACCATAAATCAAGAAATCGGTCTATATGGCAGCTATATCCAAATCTGAACCGATCTGGGCCAAATTGAAGAAAGATGTCGAAAGGCATAACACAACTTACTGTCTCAAATTTCAGCAAGATCGGATAATAAATGTGGCTTTTATGGGACTTAGACCCCAAATCGGATGATCGGTCTATATGGCAGCTATATCCAAATCTGGACCGATCTGAGCCAAATTGACGGAGGATGTCGAAGGGCCTAACGCAACTCACTGTCCCAATTTTCAGCGAAATCGGATAATAAATGTGGCTTTTATGGGACTTTGACCCTAAATCGGATGATCGGTCTATATGGCAGCTATATCCAAATCTGGACCGATCTGAGCCAAATTCACGGAGGATGTCGAAGGGCCTAACACAACTCACTGTCTCAAATTTCAGCGAAATCGGATAATAAATGTGGCTTCTATGGGACTTAGACCCTAAATCGGCCGATCGGTCTATATGGGGGCTATATCAAGATATAGTCCGATATAGCCCATCTTCGAACTTAACCTGCTTATGGACAAAAAAAGAATCTGTGCAAAGTTTCAACTCAATATCTCTATTTTTAAAGGCTGTAGCGTGATTTCAACAGACAGACGGACAGACGGACGGACATGTCTAGATCGTCTTAGATTTTTACGCTGATCAAGAATATATATACTTTATAGGGTCGGAAATGGATATTTCGATGTGTTGCAAACGGAATGACAAAATGAATATACCCCCATCCTTCGGTGGTGGGTATAAAAATGCAATACGATTTCAACACCAAAAAACGAAAGCGCAATCAGACAAAACAATTTATTGGTATTTTTGAAAAAAATTTGGAATTTTTTAGAGAAAAATTTATTAATTTTGGCTTTCGAAAATCGGTTCAGATTTGGATATAGCTCCCATATATATGATCGTCCGATTTGCAGAAATACAGCAATAAAATGATCATTTGTAAACCGATTCTGTTAAAATTTTGCACGAAGGATTTCCTTATGACTCTCGATATGAGTGTGAAGTTTCATAGAAATCGGTTGAGTTTTGGATATAGCTCCCATATATATGATCGTCCGATTTGCAGAAATACAGCAATAAAATGATCATTTGTAAACCGATTCTGTTAAAATTTTGCACGAAGGATTTCATTATGACTCTCGATATGAGTGTGAAGTTTCATAGAAATCGGTTGAGTTTTGGATATAGCTCCCATATATATTTTCGTCCGATTTGCAGTAATACAGCAATAAAATGGTCATTTGGTGACCGATTCTCTCGAAAATTGGCAAGAAGAATTTCCTTATGACTCTCGATATGAGTGAGGAGTTTCATAGAAATCGGTTCAGATTTGGATATAGCTTCCATATATATGTTCGTCCGAATGGCAATAATGCAGCAATAAAATGGTCATTTGTTAACCGATACTCTCGAAACTTGGCAGAAAGGATTTTCTTATGACTCTCAATATTGGTGGTGAATTTCATAGAAATCGATTCAGATTCGGATATAGCTCCCATATATTGGGTTGCCCAAAAAGTAATTGCGGATTTTTCATATAGTCGGCGTTGACAAATTTTTTCACAGCTTGTGACTCTGTAATTGCATACTTTCTTCTGTCAGTTATCAGCTGTTACTTTTAGCTTGCTTTAGAAAAAAAGGGTAAAAAAAGTATATTTGATAAAAGTTCATTCTAAGTTTTATTAAAAATGCATTTACTTTCTTTTAAAAATCTGCAATTACTTTTTGGGCAACCCAATATATGTTCGTCCGATTTGCAATAATACAGCAATAAAATAGTCATTTGTTAACCGATTTTTTTAACCGATTTTTATACCCTCCACCATAGGATGGGGGGTCTACTAATTTCGTCATTCTGTTTGTAACTACTCGAAATATTCGTCTGAGACCCCATAAAGTATATATATTCTTGATCGTCGCGACATTTTATGTCGATCTAGCCATGTCCGTCCGTCTGTCCGTCCGTCCGTCTGTTTGTCGAAAGCACGCTAACTTCCGAAGGAGTAAAGCTAGCCGCTTGAAATTTTGCACAACTACTTCTTATTAGTGTAGGTCGGTTGGTATTGTAAATGGGCCATATCGGTCCATGTTTTGATATAGCTGCCATATAAACCGATCTTGGGTCTTGACTTCTTGAGCCTCTTGAGGGCGCAATTCTTATCCGATTGGAATGAATTTTTGCCTGTATTGTTTTGTTATGATATCCAATAACTGTGTCAAGTATGGTTCAAATCGGTCCATAACCTGATATAGCTGTCATATAAACCGATCTTGGGTCTTGACTTCTTGAGCCTCTACAGTGCGCAATTCTTACCCGATTGGAATGAATTTTTGCCTGTGGTGTTTTGTTATTTTATCCAATAACTGTGTCAAGTATGGTTCAAATCGGTCCATAACCTGATGTAGCTGTCATATAAACCGATCTTAGGTCTTGACTTCTTGAGCCTCTACAGTGCGCAATTCTTATCCGATTGGAATGAATTTTTGCCTGTGGTGTTTTGTTATGATATCCAATAACTGTGTCAAGTGTGGTTTAAATCGGTCCATAACCTGATATAGCTGTCATATAAACCGATCTTGGGTCTTGACTTCTTGAGCCTCTAGAGTGCGCAATTCTTACCCGATTGGAATGAATTTTTGCCTGTGGTGTTTTGTTATGATATCCAATAACTGTGTCAAGTATGGTTCAAATCGGTCCATAACCTGATGTAGCTGTCATATATACCGATCTTGGGTCTTGACTTCTTGAGCCTCTACAGTGCGCAATTCTTATCCGATTGGAATGAATTTTTGCCTGTGGTGTTTTGTTATGATATCCAATAACTGTGTCAAGTGTGGTTCAAATCGGTCCATAACCTAATATAGCTGTCATATAAACCGATCTTGGGTCTTGACTTCGTGAGCCTCTAGAGTGCGCAATTCTTACCCGATTGGAATGAATTTTTGCCTGTGGTGTTTTGTTATGATATCCAATAACTGTGTCAAGTATGGTTGAAATCGGTCCATAACCTGATGTAGCTGTCATATATACCGATCTTGGGTCTTGACTTCTTGAGCCTCTACAGTACACAATTCTTATCCGATTGGAATGAATTTATGCCTGTGGTGTTTTGTTATGATATCCAATAACTGTGTCTAGTGTGGTTTAAATCGGTCCATAACCTGATATAGCTGTCATATAAACCGATCTTGGGTCTTGACTTCTTGAGCCTCTACAGTGCGCAATTCTTACCCGATTGGAATGAATTTTTGCCTGTGGTGTTTTGTTTTGATATCCAATAACTGTGTCAAGTATGGTTCAAATCGGTCCATTACCTGATATAGCTGTCATATAAACCGATCTTGGGTCTTGACTTCTTGAGCCTTTAGAGGGCGCAATTCTAATCCTATTTGAAAAAATTTTTGCACGAAGTATTTTGCTGTGATATCCAGCAACTGTGCCAAGAATGGCTCAAATCGGTTCATAACCTGATATAGCTGTCATATAAACAGATCTGGGCACTTGACTTCTTGAGCTTCTAGAGGGCGCAATTCCTATCTGACTTGGCTGAAATTTTGTATGACGTATTTTATTCTTACTTTCAACAACTGTGTCAAAGAAGGTTCAAATCGGTTCATAACCTGATATAGCTGCCATATAAACTGATCTCGGATCTTGAGTTCTTGAGCCGCTGGAGGGCGCAGTTCTCATCTGATTTGGTTGAAATTTTGCATGAGGTGTTTTGTATGACTTCCAACAACTGTGCTAAGTATAGCGTAAATCAGACATAACATAATATAGCTGCCATATAAACCGATCTGGGATCTTGACTTCTTGAGCCTCTAGAAGTCGTAATTATTATCCGATTTGCCTGAAATTTTGTGCGACGGATTTCCTCATGACCATCAACATACGTGTTTATTATGGTCCGAATCGGTCTATAGCCCGATACAGCTCCCATATAAATCGATCTCTCTATTTTACTTTTTGAGCCCCCAAAGGGTGCAATTCTTATTCGAATTGGCTGACATTTTACACAGGTCTCCAACCGGACCATATCTTGATATCGCTCTAATATCAGAGCAAATCTTTTCTTATTTCCTAAGAAGAGATGCCGGGATAAAAACTCGACAAATGCGATCCATGGTGGAGGGTACATAAGATTCGGCCCGGCCGAACTTAGCATGCTTTTATTTGTTTACATTTTGTTTGAGATTTTCTAATAATAAAAATAATTTTTTTTTTACTTTACTATCTCTTCGCCGACGCCTTTAACCCTAAAGGAGTGGGTGGGTGTTGACTCCTCGCACGCCGTATATGACGCCTGACCATGTTATGCATTGGGGACAACAACTGACATTTTTGCCATTGTTGTTGTCCAACCATTTATTGATAATAATCACTGTGATAAAGTTGGTATGGATTTTGTAGGAATTGTCTTGCATGCTGGTTTTGAGGCAATTTCTACTTTTTCCCTCGGTTCCATGCAACTGCCCATGCGTCTGTGTGTGTGTGACTGGCACTTGTCGATAATAGTTCAATGCTTGCCCAGATTTTTCCTCTTTCTCTTTTTTTTCCTTTGGGGTTTTCCATGACAACTGCATTTTATTTGGTTACAAATGACAATGCGAACTTAAGGCCCATACTCTAGGAAAATGTGTCAACACATCTGGTCTGGTTGCAGTGCCGCCATTGCAAAGCTATACACAGACAACTTGGTATTATGGAGGATTTATGAAAATGATTAATGAGTTATGCTCACGGTCTCACAGGGGGCGTGGGGAGAACGAAGCAGAAATGTTGTATTCTTGGTTACAAACAATTGTTGCACACTCCCTCTTTCTTCCGCAATGTCACAACAGCAATCTATATAGAGTTGGTGTTGCCATTGTTCCATGTATGCTCTCGAATTGCGGTTGCATTATTTGGCCAAAGCTTGCAAGGACTTTTGTCATTGTAAATCAAGGAGATTAAATCAATACAAGTTGTTAAGAGAAACATTAAAGCGATTGGTTGGTGAACAGCTTAAAACGACATTTATAATTGCTGAAAGTTGTAGTTAGGAAGTTATTGTCATGTGATGCTTTATGAGGGATGTATTGCGAGGAATAGCAGATGAGCAACAGCATATGAGAATATGACTCAATATAAGTTTGCTGTAGCCTTTCAACAAAAGTTAATGGGACTTTTGAACAATGGCTGAGAGTTAATGAGCATTTTTGGGAAATTTCGTTGAATAATATTTTGCAGGCATTATTCTGATAACTCCCCAGTTGTCCAGCCGGTAACTAGTTGGCACCATCATCTACTTCAGTTGATGACTTTTAAAGCCAGAAATGTAGTTAATTATGTATTTGGCTCTCAAATACTATTTACCCAACTAGAACCAGGTACTGCTGACGGTGGTGGGTTTAAATCAATCATCGTGCCTTTTTGCGCGCGAGAAAGAATTTGAAGAAAGAATGCGCTATTTATGGCCCCAAAACCTAAAACCGAGAGATCGTAGTGTATGGCAGCTATATCCAAATCTAAACCGATCTGTGCGATAATGCAGAAGTACCTCAAGGGGCTTAACGTAACTCACTGTCCCAAATTTTGGCGAGATCTGACAAAAAATGCGACTTTTATGGGCCTAAGACTCTAAATCAGAGAATCGGTCTATATGGCAGCTATATCCAAATCTGGACCGATCTGAGCCAAATTGACGAAGGATGTCGAAGGGCCCAGCAGAACTCACTGTCCCAAATTTCAGCAAAATCGGATAATAAATGTGGCTTTGATGGGCCTAAGACCCTAAATCGACCAATCTCGGCCAAATTGAAGAAATATGTCGAGGGGCCTAACACAACTCACTGATCCAAATTTCAACAAAAACGGATAATAAATGTGGCTTTTTTGGCCCCAAGACAACAAATGGGCGGATCGGTCTATATGGCAGCTATATCCAAATCTTTACCGATCTGAGCCAAATTGACGATGGATGTCGAAGGGCCTAAGACAACTCACTGTCCCAAATTTCGGCAACATCGGACAATAAATGCGCCTTTTATGGGCCTAAAACATTAAACCGAGAGATCGGTCAATATAGCAGCAATATCCAAATCTGGACCGATCTGAGTGAAAATGAAGAAGGATGTCGAAGGGCCTAACACAACTCACTGTCCCATAAGGCGGCGACATCGGACAATAAATGCTCTTTTTATGGCCCCAAAACCTAAAACCGAGAGATCGGTCTATATGGCAGCTATATCCAAATCTGGACCAATCTCGGCCAAATTGAAGAAAGATGTCGATGGGCCCAACACAACTCACTGTCCTAAATGTCAGCAAAATCGGATAATAAATGTAGCTTTTATGGGCCTAAGAACCTAAATCAGAGGATCGGTCTATATGTCAGCTATATCCAAATCTGGACCGATCTAGGCCAAATTGATGAAATATGTTGAAGGGCCTAACACAACTGACTGTCCCAAATTTCAGCAAAATCGGATAATAGCTGTGGCTTTTATGGGTCTAAGACTCTAAATCGGAGGACCGGTCAATATGGATGCTATATTCAAATCTGGACCAATCTCGGCCAAATAGACGAAGGATGTCGAAGGGCCTAACACAACTCACTGTCCCAAATTTCAGCAAAATCGGATAATAAATGTGGCTCTTATGGACCTAGGACGCTAAATCGGCAGATCGGTCTATATGGCAGCTATATCCAAATCTGCACCGATCTGGGCCAATTTGCAGAAGAATGTCGAAAGGCCTGGCACAACTCACTGTTCAAAATTTCAGGAAAATCGAATAATAAATGTGGATTTTGTGAGCTTAAGACCCTAAATAGGCGATACGGTCTATATGGAGGCTAAATCAAGATAGAGTCCGATACAGCCCATCTTCGAACTTAACCTGCTTATGGACAAAACAAGTAAAAGCGAGCCAAGTTCGTACGGGCCGAATCTTATATGCCCTACACCATGGATCGCATTTGTCGAGTTCTATGCCTATGTTGAAGGCCATGAGAGAAGCCGTTGTACAAAATTTCTGCCAAATCGGATGAGAATTGCGCCCTTTAACGGCTCAAGAAGTCAAAATCCCAGATCGGTTTATATGGCAGCTATATCAGGTTATGAACCGATTTGCACCATACTTTGCACAGTTATTAGAAGTGATACCAAAACCCATTGTTCAAAATTTCAGTCAAATCGGATGAGAATTGCGCCCTCTAGAGGCTCAGGAAGTCAAGATCCCAGATCGGTTTATATGACAGCTATACTAGATTATGAACAAATTTGAATCATACCAAACACAATTGTTAGAAGTGATACCAAAACCCATTGTGCAAAATTTCAGTCAAATCGGATGAGAATTGCGCCCTCTAGAGTCTTAAGAAGTCAAGACCCATGATCGGTTTATATGGCAGCTATATCAAAACATGCACCGATTTGCGCCATATTGGTTATTGGAAGACATAACAAAACTCCTCATGCAAAATTTCAGCCAAATCGGATGAGAATTGCGCCCTCCAGAGGCTCAGGAAGTCAAGATCCCAGATTGGTTTATATGACAGCTATACCAGATTGTGAACAGATTTGAATCACACTAAATACAGTGTTCGAAGTGATACCAAAACACTATGTGCAAAATTTCAGTCAAATCGGATGTGAATTGCGCCCTCTACAGGCTCAAGAAGTCAAGATCCCAGATCGGTTTATATGACAGCCATATCAAAACATGGATCGATTTAAACCATACTTGGCGCAGTCATGGAAATTAATACCAAAACACCACGTGCAAAATTTTAGTCAACTCGGGCGAGAAATGCGCCCTCTAGAGGCTAGTTTTACTCCTTCGAAAGTTAGCGTGCTTTCGACAGACAGACGGACGGACATGGCTAGAGCGACTTAAAATGACATGGCGATCAGGAATATATATACGTTATGGGGTCTCTGACGCATATTTCGAGGTGTTACAAACAAAATGACGAAATTAGTATACCCTCATCCTATAGTGGAGGGCATACAAAGAGACTGTGCAAAGTTTCAGCTCAATATCTCTTTTTTTAAAGGCTGTAGCGTGATTTCAACATACAGACGGACGGACATGGCTAGATCGCCCTGGATTTTTACTCTGATCAAGAATATTTATAATTTTTAGGGTCGAAAATTGATATTTCGATGTGTTGCAAACGGCATGACAAAATAAAGATACCCCCATCCTTCGGTGGGTGGTACACAAAATTAGTCCATAAGTCCCATCCAGTCCCATTAAAAATTTGTCATATGGTCTTGCCAAATATATTTCGTTACTCTAATTGACACCACAAAATAGAAGACACATGAAAATGAAGTCTAAATCAACTTGGGTACAATGTCGCCGCAATGTCCATTTTAAATTACCATTACCCAAAGCTTTTAGTCCTTGGCCAAGTGCATGCATGGACTGCACACGATTCGTAACTTGAGTTATTTGAGGTTTCTGGCGTTGCACGTAAGTGACACTAATTATTGGCTGCAAACCTAGAAACAAAACCTAAAACTTTGCAAATTTTTTAACTTTTTCACAAAAGTCAAAGAGAACATGCATATATCCCTTTCGCACAGTCATCATGTGCTGCAGGTCCTCTAAATGTGAGGCATTCTCAAATCTGCCCACTCAGTCAGAGGGTGTAGAGTGGCCATACCGACTGTATCTTGTGTTAGATGATATTTTTGCTGCAGTTACGGTGTGAAGCTTGTTGTACTGTTGAATTTTGCATTGTTGTTTTTTCTAGGTGTGTGTGTTTTTTTTTCGTTCAGTAATGGTCTCCCTCTCTCCCTCGCTCACTCCCTTTAGTTGACTGCCTGCATTTGTAGTTGTCATGGTATCTTTTGGTTTTTACCATTGCAATGCTAGTAACTCTAACATCAATCTGCAACTTGTATTGCTGCTATAGCTATTGCCGCTGGTGGTTGCGGCTGATTATGCGATTCTTGTTGCACTCATCTCTTTGTTGACAGTTGTTAAATTGTTGCAATTAGTCGACATTTTCTAGTCCTCAGCATGATTTTCATGCCTTCGGACACATGACCATTCATGCATCCATTTATCCATGCGACTAGTCGTATGCGGGGGGGTGGGGAGGGAGAGTGGGATATTTGATGTGTAAACGAGAGATTGAGTTTTACGTTTGAAATTCGATTTTAATTGATTGAGTAAACTAAGAGTGATAGATTTAATTCAAGATTCACACACACACACACACACTGATGGAAATGACCAGCTTTGCTGTGCGGGTTTTAAAAAGTTTAAATTTCAAACAAAATTTTGTGGCAACAGAAAATAGACCACATATGTGATTTATTGAGAAAAAAATCTTTAAAATTTTAATTTTCAAAAAAAAAATTATTAAAATTTTATCGAAGTGTTGTCTTTAAAGAAAATTTCATTGCAATTTTGTCTTTGAAGAGAAATTTATTGAAATTTTGTCAAAGAAAAATTTTGGCTAAAAACTTGTCTTTAGAGAAAATTTCACTGAAATATTGTCATTGGAGAAAATTTCATTGAAATTTAGTCTGCAGAAAAAATTTCATCGAAATTTAGTCGGAGAGAAAATTTCATCGGAATTTAGTCGAAAAGAAAATTTCGCAGAATTTTTTTTTTAAAGAAGATTCCAACCGATTTTTTTCTTTGAAAATTTTAGTGAGATTTTGATCTTTGGAGAAAATGTCACCAAAACTTTGCTCTTAGAGGAAACTTTAATGAAATCTCGCCTTTAAAGATAATTTCACTGTAATTTGGCGTTGAAGATAATTTACTGATGTTTGATCCTTAAAGGAAATTTCACCAAAATTTTGTGCTCAGAGAAAATTTCAGCAACATATTTTTGTTGGAGAAAATTTCACAAAAAATTTTGTCATTAGAGAAAATTTCACCAAATTCGTGTCATTAGAGAAAATTTAAAATTTTTTGTTTTTAGAGAAATTTAAAAATTTTTTTTTAGAGAAATTTTGGCTAAAAATTTGCGCTTAGAGAAAATTTCACTGTTATTTGGTGTTGGAGGCCAACATAGCGCAGAGGTGAGCATGTTCACCTATGACGCTGAGCGCCTGGGTTCGAATACTGGCGAAACCCTCAAACAACTATTCAGCGGTGGTTTTCCCCTCCTAATGCTGGCAACAGTAGTGAGGTACTATGTCATGTAAAAACTTCTCTCCAAAAGGTGTCACACTGCGGCACGCCGTTCGGACTCGGCTATAGAAAGGAGACCCCTCATCATTGAGCTTAAAACTTGAATCGCACATTGGTATGTGAGAAGTTTGCCCCTGTTCCATAGTGGAATGTTCATGGGCAAAATATGAATTTGCATTTAGTCTTTATAAGCAATTTCAAAGAAATTTATGCTTTAGAGAAAATTGGACTGAAATTTAGTCTCTAGGAAGACTAACTCGTAATAGGTCATTATTTTTGGAAGAAAAATTAAAGTCACTCAAGGATAGCTGCGATAGACGTATCCATTAGGCTGTTCATGATCTGCCTCTGTTTCCAGTGGAGCGTCAGATCTAGAGCCCGGGAGCAGGCTTAGTAGAGAGTAGGGGTCCAAAGACACTACAGCTGAGTTGATGGTACCATGCCGTAGCATGTTGTCTGCTACTGACACCTCGACTAGTAAAGCGGCTGCTGCAGGCTCCACTAGCCGACAGACGACTGGTCAGCAGGGGCTTTTGGCGAAGGCACCTGGTTCGAGTCGCAAGGACAAAGCCGAACCTATACTTTCTGCGCATGCCAATAATTTGCCATGGCCATTGGCCTTTCCCGGCAAACCAACACGCCAAAGCTTTTATGGGCTTCAGTCCCCTTATCGGCAGATCGGTCTATATGGCAGCTATATCCAAATATAGTCCCATCAGAACCATATATAGGTCGGATGTTGGGATGTGTTAACCTACTCACTGTTTCACATTTCAGCAAAATCGGGTAATAAATGATGCTTTTATTGGCTTCAGACCTAGGTCTATATGGCAGCTATATCTAAATATAGTCTGATCTGAACCATATTTGGGTCGAGTGTCAGGGGGCCAAAAATAACTCACTGTTTCAAATTTTGGAATAATAGAAGACGCATCGCTCTCAGGTTTATTGAGAGGCTAGGTGCGAATGATCCTAAGACTCTCACTAATAGGGAGAGTGACTCCCTAAATTGGGCTCGGGAATTCGCTGCTCTCAACGAGATGGCTGAACAGTTCAAAATTCACCTCTTCTGGGTGCCGGGCCACAGAGATAACCCAGGAAATTGTAAAGCAGACGAACCTACGAGAGTAGCAACTACCCTACACATTCCAGCGATACTGGAATCTGTGGTTATACCTCTAGCAACATGTAAGCTAAGTTCTTAGGACAAGGCCCGAAGGACAACGAATTCCAAAACTATGTGTCCTAATCGAGACTTGAAAATGTCTATTGCTTTGCTGTCATTGATGAGAACATATGTCTCAGTCATTGTGTCCGCCATGACAGGGCACTGTCTAATCGGAAAACATGCTGACAGACTGAAGGTTGCCAGCAACGAATTTGCAGAAGCTGTGAGGACATCGAAGAAGAAGAGACTATAGAACACCTTCTGTGTGTGTGTCCCACACCAGCAGTTAGAAGGAGATCACTTTTGGTCCTCATTTTTTTGAGAACCTGTCTGATTTAGCGGATGTGAACATTCGCAAGTTATTGGGCTTTTTAAAGCGATCTGGATGGTTCAACTGTGGTATCACAATGGGCGAAACCGTCTATGTGAGTCTGATGGCAGACTGCCACTTAAACCTAACCTAACCTTGTGTTTAGGAAAATTTTCAGTAAAATTTTACCTTTAAGCGAAAATTTCACTGAAATTTTGATTCATTGAATTTTTGTTTCTAGAGGAAATTTCATTGAAATTTAGTTGCTAGAGAAAATTTTACTGAATCTTTGTCTTTAGAGAAGATTTCACTGAAATTTTGTCTTTAGAGAAAATTTCACTGAAATTTTGTCTTTAGAAAAAATTTCACTGAAATTTTGTCTTTAGAAAAAATTTCACTGAAACTTTGTTGCTAGAGAAAATGTCACTGAATCTTTGTCTTTAGAGAAAATTTCACAGATATTTTTTTCTTTAGAAAAAATTTCACTGAAATTTTGTCTTTAGAGAAGATTTCACTGAAATTTTGTCTTTAGAAAAAATTTTACTGAAATTTTGTCTTTAGAGAAAATTTCACTGAAATTTTGTCTTTAGAGAAAATTTCACTGAAATTTTGTCTTTAGAGAAAATTTTACTGAAATTCTGTCTTTAGAGAAAATTTCACTGAAATTTTGTCTTAAGGGAAAATTTCACTGAAATTTTGTCTTAAGGGAAAATTTCACTGAAATTTTGTCTTTAGAGAAAATTTCACTGAAATTTTGTGTTTAGAGAAAATTTCACTGAAACTTTGTCTTTAGAGAAAATTTCACTGAAACTTTGTCTTTAGAGAAAATTTCACTGAAATTTTGTTTTTAGAGAAAATTTTACTGAAATTTTGTCTTTAGAGAAAATTTCACTGAAATTTAGAGAAATTTCAGTGAAATTTTGTCTTTAGAGAAAATTTCACTGAAATTTTGTCTTTATGGAACATTTCACTGAAATTTTGTCTTTAGAGAAAATTTCACTGAAATTTTGTCTTTAGAGAAAATTTCACTGAAATTTTGTCTTTAGAGAAAATTTCACTGAAATTTTGTCTTTAGAGAAAATTTCACTGAAATTTTGTCTTTAGAGAAAATTTCAAATTTAGTGTCTATTGCTTTGCTGTCATTGATGAGAACATATGTCTCAGTCATTGTGTCCGCCATGACAGGGCACTGTCTAATCGGAAAACATGCTGACAGACTGAAGGTTGCCAGCAACGAATTTGCAGAAGCTGTGAGGACATCGAAGAAGAAGAGACTATAGAACACCTTCTGTGTGTGTGTCCCACACCAGCAGTTAGAAGGAGATCACTTTTGGTCCTCATTTTTTTGAGAACCTGTCTGATTTAGCGGATGTGAACATTCGCAAGTTATTGGGCTTTTTAAAGCGATCTGGATGGTTCAACTGTGGTATCACAATGGACGAAACCGTCTATGTGAGTCTGATGGCAGACTGCCACTTAAACCTAACCTAACCTTGTGTTTAGGAAAATTTTCAGTAAAATTTTACCTTTAAGCGAAAATTTCACTGAAATTTTGATTCATTGAATTTTTGTTTCTAGAGGAAATTTCATTGAAATTTAGTTGCTAGAGAAAATTTCACTGAATCTTTGTCTTTAGAGAAGATTTCACTGAAATTTTGTCTTTAGAGAAAATTTCACTGAAATTTTGTCTTTAGAAAAAATTTCACTGAAATTTTGTCTTTAGAAAAAATTTCACTGAAACTTTGTTGCTAGAGAAAATGTCACTGAATCTTTGTCTTTAGAGAAAATTTCACAGATATTTTTTTCTTTAGAAAAAATTTCACTGAAATTTTGTCTTTAGAGAAGATTTCACTGAAATTTTGTCTTTAGAAAAAATTTTACTGAAATTTTGTCTTTAGAGAATATTTCACTGAAATTTTGTCTTTAGAGAAAATTTCACTGAAATTTTGTCTTTAGAGAAAATTTCACTGAAATTTTGTCTTTAGAGAAAATTTTACTGAAATTCTGTCTTTAGAGAAAATTTCACTGAAATTTTGTCTTTAGAGAAGATTTCACTGAAATTTTGTCTTCAGAGAAAATTTCACTGAAATTTTGTCTTTAGAGAAAATTTCACTGAAATTTTGTCTTCAGAGAAAATTTCACTGAAATTTTGTCTTTTGAGAAAATTTCACTGAAATTTTGTCTTTTGAGAAAATTTCACTGAAATTTTGTCTTTAGAGAAAATTTCACTGAAATTTTGTCTTCAGGGAAAATTTCACTGAAATTTTGTCTTTTGAGAAAATTTCACTGAAATTTTGTTTCTAGAGAAAATTTCACTAAAATTTTGTTTCTAGAGAAAATTTCACTGAATCTTTGTCTTTAGAGAAAATTTCACTGAAACTTTGTCTTCAGAGAAAATTTCACTGAAATTTTGTCTTTAGAGAAAATTTCACTGAAATTTTGTCTTTAGAGAAAATTTCACTAAAATTTTGTTTCTAGAGAAAATTTCACTGAATCTTTGTCTTTAGAGAATATTTCACTGAAACTTTGTCTTCAGAGAAAATTTCACTGAAATTTTGTTTCTAGAGAAAATTTCACTAAAATTTTGTTTCTAGAGAAAATTTCCCTGAATCTTTGTCTTTAGAGAAAATTTCACTGAAACTTTGTCTTCAGAGAAAATTTCACTGAAATTTTGTCTTTAGAGAAAATTTCACTGAAATTTTGTCTTTAGAGAAAATTTCACTAAAATTTTGTTTCTAGAGAAAATTTCACTGAATCTTTGTCTTTTGAGAGAATTTCACTGAATCTTTGTCTTTAGAGAAAATTTCACTGAAACTTTGTCTTCAGAGAAAATTTCAATGAAATTTTGTCTTTAGAGAAAATTTCACTCAAATTTTGTCTTCAGAGAAAATTTCACTGAAATTTTGTCTTCAGAGAAAATTTCACTGAAATTTTGTCTTCAGAGAAAATTTCACTGAAATTTTGTCTTTAGAGAAAATTTCACTGAAATTTTGTCTTCAGAGAAAATTTCACTGAAATTTTGTTTCTAGAGAAAATTTCACTAAAATTTTGTTTCTAGAGAAATTTCACTGAATCTTTGTCTTTAGAGAAAATTTCACTGAAACTTTGTCTTTAGAGAAATTTTGTCTTTAGAGAAAATTTCACTGAAATTTTGTTTTTAGTGAAAACTTTACTGAAATTTTGTCTTAAGAAAAAATTTTATTGAAATTTTGTCTTTAGAAAAAATTTTACTGAAATTTTGCCTTAAAAAAAAATTTCACTAAAATTTTGTCTTTAGAAAAAATTTCACTGAAATTTTGTCTTTAGTAAAAATTTCACTGAAATTTTGTCTTTAGAAAAAATTTCACTGAAATTTTGTCCTTAGAGAAAATTTCTCTGCAATTTTGTCTTTAGAGAAAATTTCACTGAAATTTTGCATAAAGACAGAAATTCAATAGGATTTTGGCTTTAAAAAACTTTCCGAAAATTTCTAGTTTTATTTTTTGAATTTTCTCTTATTTTGTAGTTCATTGTCTTATAAACAATTTGAAATCACAACAAAACCCTCCCTCAACTTTATGTGGAGTTGCCATAGCAGCAACATTTCGCTCCTCCAAAAACTACAACCCTTCTCATTCATTTAAACTCAAACATTTACATGGGTGTTTCGTGCCAATGAAATACAAATCACAACAACACCACAGTAATGGCCACGTTATGACAACACGTAGAACCCATGATTATTCATAATACTTTTGCATCCCCAACTCCCGCCCACACACACACACAACACACACATTCAAGCAAATACTTTGAGTCTTTAACAAACAAAACTATCCACCCGCTACTGAAAGTTAACGCCAACTGTAATGCAAACACCATGATAGTTATACTTACACCCACACACGCACCCTTGCACACATTGAGGGGCCCATTGAAATGGCCATAAAAACACGCTTGTTTGCTATAATGTCTGGGTAAAATATGATACTAATATGGCTGACCAGCAAACATACAATTACAATACAGCTTTTAGCCATGGAACACAAAATAATGCCCCCTGTGAACTTACTAACCCCCAAATGAATCCACACGCATACATTTGCAGTTCTAGTGCAGTGAAAACATAATTTTTCACCGCATAGACAACACATGTATTTGTGCAGAGCCATTATTGCTGCAAGTGAGGGCAGTAGTCGTTTTTGGGGGGTTTGACAATGTGCAATGCAATCAAGCCGAGATTTTGAGGATCCTTTATTTGTAATTTGGGAGTGCATGGGAAAAGGCTAAGAACGATATTAATTAATTTAGCATTAAAATCAATGTTCAACCAATATTTTTATGAACGCTAAATTGATTTCGACCTATTGTTCTAAATTGAAAATGACAATCAAATTTGAGATTTTGTTATGAACATCAAGTGGAGTAAGTCAACATTTAGAGCGCACAACAAAGCGATTACTGGCTTAGGTCCATAGTGGCATGGGGCGGATGTATATCCGCAAATCGAGATATCGGTCTATATGGCAGCTATATGCAAATCTTGATCGATCTAGACCAAATTGCAGAAATATGTGGAGGGGCTTAATATAACTCTTCGCCCCAAATTTCGGCAACTTCGGACAATTAATGCGCCTTTTATGGTTGATCGGTTGACAGCCATGTCGCCGTGTGATTACTTCGATATTGGAATCTGGTACTGTAGCCGACCAAAAATATTTGTCTTCTTATTTTTTTTTAACTTCTAGAATCACAGCAAGCGCATTTATTGACCAATCTTGCTAAAATATTGCACAACCCTTTCCTCGACGACTACCACAATATCTTAGAAGTTTGCTGGAAATCGGTTCAGATTTGGATATAGCTCCCATATATAGGGCATTATACAGACGGCACTGCCCGACTTTTGTACTTCCTTACTGTTTTTTATACCCTCCACCATAGGATGGGTGTATTCTAATTTCGTCATTCTGTTTGTAACACCACAAAATATGCGAAATTCTTATCCAATTTGGCTGACATTTTGCATGAGGTCTTTTGTTATGACCTTCAACTGATGTGTTAAGTATGGTTCAAATCGGTCCATATCCTTATATAGATGCCATATAAACCTATCTGGGGTCTTGACTTCTTCAGCAACTAGAGGGCGCAATTATTATCCGATTTGGCTGAAATTTTGCATGACGTTTTTTGTTATGACTTTCAACAACTGTGCCAAGTATGGTTCAAATCTGTTCATAACCTGATATAGCTGCCATGTAAACCGATCTTGGGTATTGGCTTTTTTGAGCCACTAGAGGGCGAAATTATTATCCCATTTGGCTGAAGTTTTGTACAACGACTTCTCTCATGACCTTCAATATAGTGTCTAATATGGTCTGAATCGATAAATAGCTTAATACAGCTCCCATATAAACTTAACACCCGATTTAGCTTCTTGAGCCCCTACAAGGCGTAATTCTTATCCGAATGAACTGGAATATCTCACAATGACTTTTACAATGTTCAGCATTCATTTATGGTCCGAATTGGACTATAACTTGATATAGCATAACAGTTCTTATTCAATATTCTTTGTTTGCCTAAAAAAAGAGGTACCGCCCATGGAACTTGACAAATGCGATCCATGTTGAAGGATATATAAGATTCGTCCCGGCCGAATTTAGCACGCTTTTACTTGTTATACCCACCACCGAAGGATGGGGGTATATTCATTTTGTCATTCCGTTTACAACACATCGAAATATCCATTTCCGACCCTATAAAGTATATATATTCTTGATCTGCGTAAAAATCTAAGACGATCTTGCCATGTCCGTCCGTCTGTCTGTTGAAATCACTCTACAGTCTTTAAAAATAGAGATATTGAGCTGAAACTTTGCACGGATTCTTTTTTTGTCCATAAGCAGGTTAAATTCGAAGATGGGCTATATCGGACTATATCTTGATATAGCCCCCGTATAGACCGATCCGCCGATTTAGGGTCTTAGGCCCATCAAAGCCACATTTATTATCTGATTTTGCTGAAATTCGGGACAGTGAGTTGTGCCAGGCCCTTTGACATCCTTCTTTAATTTCACCTAGATCGGTTCAGATTTGGATATAGCCCCCATATATACCGATCCTCCGATTTTGGGTCTTAGGCCCATCAAAGCCACATTTATTATCAGATCTTGCTGAAATTTGGGACAGTGAGTTATGTTAGGCCCTTTGACATCTTTCGTCAATTTGACCCAGATCGGTACAGATTTGGATATAGCTGCCATATAGACCGATCCCTCGATTTAAGGCTGTGGGCCCATAAAATCCCTATTTATTATCCGAATTTGCTGAAATTTGGGACACTTATGTTAGGCCCTTTGACATCCTTCGTCAATTTGGTCCAGATCGGTCCAGATTTGGATATAGCTGTCATATATATCGATCTGCCGATTTAGGGTCTTAGGCCCATCAAAGCCACATTTATTATACGATTTTGCTGAAATTTGGAACAGTGAGTTCTGCTAGGCCCTTCGACACCCTTCGCCAATTTGGCCCAGATCGGTCCAGATTTGGATATAGCTGCCATATAGACCGATCCCTAGATTTAAGGCTGTGGGCCCATAAAAGCCCTATTTATTATCCGATTTTGCTGAAATTTGGAGCAGTGAGTTATGTTGAGCCCTTAGTCTTTCTTCTTCAATTTGGCTCAGATCGGTTCAGATTTGGTTATAGCTGCCATATAGACCGATCCCTCGATTTAAGGCTGTGGGCCCATAAAAGCCCTATTTATTATCCGATTTTGCTGAAATTTGGAGCAGTGAGTTATGTTGGGCCCTCAGACTTTCTTCTTCAATTTGGTCCAGATCGGTCCAGATTTGGATATAGCTGCCATATATACCGATCTGCCGATTTAGGGTCATAGGCCTATCAAAGCCACATTTATCATCCGATTTTGCTAAAATTTGGGACAGTGAGTTGTGCTAGGCCGTTCGACATCCTTCGTTAATTTGGTCCAGATTGGTCCAGATTTGGATATAGCTGCCATATAGACCGATCCTCCGATTTAGGGTCTTAGGCCTATAAAAGCCAAATTAATTGTCTGATGTCGCCGAAATTTGGGATAGTGAGTTGTGTTAGGCCCTTCGAAATCTTTCGTCAATTTGGACCAGATCGGTTCAGATTTGGATATAGCTGCCATATAGACCTATCTCTCGGTTTTAGGTTTTGGGGCCATAAAAGGCGCATTCATTGTCCGATGTCGCCGCAATTTGGGACAGTGAGTTGTGTTAGTCCCTTCGACATCCTTCTTCAATTTGGCCAAGATCGGTTCAGATTTGGATATAGCTGCCATATAGACCGATCTCTCGATTTAAGGTTTTGGGCCCAATAAAGGCGCATTTATTGTCCGATGTTGCCGAAATTTGGGACAGAGAGTTAAGTTAAGCCCCTCCACATATTTCTGCAATTTGGTTTAGATCGATCAAGGCGTGCAGCTATATGTTTTTTTTTTTTTGTTTTTGCTTTATAAATTCTCCGTCAATCAAGACAGCACAGTGTAAAAGTTTCCAAGAGCAAATGTTAATTTGTCCAAAATAAAACAAAAATTAGGGAAAAAACCCACCGGAAATACTTCAATGAAGTGCTTGGCGGCTGAATGCATTTTGGCTTACGGCCTACACAACCCATCACAAGCTCCCTTGGCAATTTCCTGGACAGAGTGACATCAGCAGCAGCGAAAATAAACAGTCGGCAAAACATTTAAATGGTGCTGTGAACATGAAACGCCATATGCATTTTATGGTGGCACACACAAAATATCGAGATTTCCCCAAAAAACCTCAGAAAAAGGATAGACGTTAAAAAAAAGAAAAAATTTTGCAGACACACAAACACGCAAGCCAAAAAATAAAGTACGCCAAAGAAAGGTGCTCACTAAAAACATGAAGGCACTTTTTATGTGGCCTGTCGACTTGGCGGTATGGTTTTGCAATTGCATGTGATTTGAACCCACTTGGCACTTTTGCGTGCAGTTTTGCATGAAGCCGAGACACCCTTCACCAGCCACAACCATTCGCCAAGACCATGAAACACCGCTTCCATTGCCTCACCATTTGGCAAGTGCGAGTTGTGCAGTGTTGGGCTTATGTTATTGGACAAGCCACTCATGTGTCACTTGGATATTTGTCTGCGTTGCAATGTACTTTCAATCGGTGTCAATAATGGCCATAAACCCTTGTAGGTTGTTTTGTGTTTTTGGCAGATTTTTGGCCCATACTCAAATAGGGATTATATATATATATGGTGGTTAACATGGCTTTTTAAAAGGCCACGCATATTACAACTAACTATGCAGGATATTGTGAGCAATTATTATTCCAAGGAAATCTTCTTTGGTAACAAGACTTGGATAACATTTTCTAAGAAATTTGTGTCCTTTCAGTCCATCCACTCTGTCTACAAGGTTTACAGAGTCATAAAGTAGTGAAATGGCAAATTTACCGTTTATCAAGAAGCAGCTGCAAAATGGGTCTCCCTATGTAATGAGTTCAACAAACCCCAGACATTGGTGGCAAGAGCTGGAAAATTTCCTTCCACATGAATTCATTTACACCATGCTTGAAACAAATGATAAACTGAATTGGGCCTCCAGATTGTTTATATCTTAAATCGAAAGATCGGTGAAATAACGACAGCTTTGTATAACGAACGAGGCCACCGTGGCATCTTCCATGTTTTGTGATACAGTATGATCATCCCCAACTACAAGGACATAACTCTCCTCTACTAACGACTATTGTTTGAGTTTATTAATTTTTTTAAACCACAACGGAATATGCATAGAAAACCAGCAAACAAGGACCCCCTTGCTCAGTCAGTTATGCCTACGTCCCCGTGGGTCTCGAACACAGCAAGCAAAGGAACACTAAGAATAACAATGGCAATAACCATCATTGTTTGTAGAGTCTACTTCCGTTTTAATGAACAAGTGGTGGGCACTATGTGCTCCTCTTCAATTGAAGATTCACTACAATGCAGTGCATCGTGCAATGCCTCGCTCATAGTGGTGAGCTGGGCACGTTTGATGTGAGTCCAAAACTCGATGCCAGCGAAAAACCATCACTGATGCATATGATGGTTGTGATGATGATGGCCACCATTATAGCCACGCGATTAATGACGCTGTCTATGTTTGCAGTGATATAAAAATACAGCGGAAAAGACAAAGGGGCAAGGCTGGGCAATGGAAGTGGAATTGTCAACGAGGTTAGGATTTTAAGCACTTGGAAAAGAGGATAATGCATTATGCTATCCAACTTCCCACCTCTATGTGAAGTGGAACGAAGTAATTTTGTAAAATTTCAGCAAAGTCTAGTGGCTCAAGATGTCTAAACGGGTGGTCAGTTTACATAGGAGCTATTGGGTTGCCCAAAAAGTAATTGCGGATTGAACTTTAACCAAATATACTTTTTTACACTTTTTTTCTAAAGCAAGCTAAAAGTAACAGCTGATAACTGACAGAAGAAAGAATGCAATTACAGAGTCACAAGCTGTGATAAAATTTGTCAACGCCGACTATAGAAAAATCCGCAATTACTTTTTGGGCAACCCATATACCAGGTTATAGGCCGATGGGAAGAATAATCGAAGCCATAAAAATATAGAAGTTATTGTTATGCAGTTTATAGAAAAACGTCTGGGCCTGCTATGAACTTAAGCCGACATATAGGGAGATCGGTTATTATGAGAACGGAGGAGCCGTAGTACAGAGGTAAGCATGTCCGCCTATGACGCTATACGCCTAGATCCGACAAATAGGGAGATCGCTTATTATGGGAACGAAGGTCCCGTAGCACAGAGGTTATCAAGTCCGCCTAGGTTCGAATCCTGGCGAGAACATTGGAAAAAAGTTTCAATGTTAGTTATCCCCCTCCCTTGTATAGGCGACATTTATGAGTTATTGCCAAGGCAAATTTTGCCTTGAACATTCCATTAAGGAACAGGGGAAAACTTCTCACATATCAACGAGTGCAGTCCGATTCAAGTTTAAACTAAATGATAAGGGGCCCCTTTTTCACAGCCGAGCCCTTACGGCGTGCCACAGTGCGACACCTCTTTGGAGAGAAGTTTTACATGGCATAGTACCTCACAAATGTTGCCAGCATTAGGAGAGGAAAACCACCGCTGAAAATTATTTTTTAAGGTCTCGCCAGAATTCGAACCCAGGCGTTCAGCGTCATAGGCGGGCATGCTAACCTCTGCGCTACGGTGGCCTCCGAATCATTATGCGGTGTAGAACTTGTGGTCAAAAAGGGGGCACGCCTTTCGGACTACGCTATAAGGAGCAGGTGCCTTGACATAAAAGAAGATTGCCCCTATTTCTTAATGGAAAGTTCATGAGCAAAAATAAGCGAATGGCCAAGATTTTGAGCGCCTCTCTAGCTCGAAAATTAGCATGCTTTTGAAACACGGATGAGCGGTACGGGAAAATTGGCCTCATGGCCCGCTTCGGGCCAATCATGGTACAGGTGGCTGCGTTGGTGTCGTACTGAGATTATGTTCGAGGGTTCGGTCTAAGGCTCGATGGTTCGTTCTAAGGCTTATTGTAATACCTCACACACTTTGTAATACCTGACACACTTTGTATGTGCTTCACTTAGGAACAGTTATTATACCTTCTTTTTAAAAGGCAAATGCTTAAACCAAAAAACACCGATGATCTTGGCAAGAGGAAATCGAAGACGTTCTCTGCTCTGTTTAAATGGAAACAAGTAAAAAGGCGTTAAGATCGGCAGGGCCGAACTTTGGATACCCACCACCTCGGGTATATACGTAAACCACCTTTCGTCAAAATCCGGTGAAATATGCATACCTTATGCCCCATAGCAGCTATTGGGTTGCCCAAAAAGTAATTGCGGAATTTTCATATAGTCGGCGCTGACAAATTTTTTCAACGGCATGTGACTCTGTAATTGCATTCTTTCTTCTGTCAGTTATCAGCTGTTACTTTTAGCTTGCTTTAGAAAAAAAGTGTAAAAAAAGTATATTTGATTAAAGTTCATTCTAAGTTTTATTAAAAATGCATTTGCTTTCTTTTAAAAAATCCGCAATTACTTTTTGGGCAACCCAATATATTGAAATATATTCCGATTTGGACCAAAAACTAATAAGTACAAGTCATTGATGAATTGTGCATAACAAAATGTTGATCTTTTTAGTAGCTATATCTAAAGATAAACCGATCTGAACCGTATACGACACGGATGTCGAAAAGACTAACATAAGTCAGTGTGTCAAATTTCAGTGAAATCGGATTACAAATGTGCCTTTTATGGGGCCAAGACTTTAAATAGAGATATCGGTCTATATGGCAGCTATATCGAAATCTGCACCGATTTGGGCCAAGTTGCAAAAAAATGTCGAAGAGTCTAACACTACGCACTGTCCTTAATTTCAGCGAAATCGGACAATAAATGCGATTTTATGGCCCCAAAACCTAAAACCGAGAGATCCAAATCTGGACCGATTTGAGCCAAATTGCAGAAGGTTGTCGAAGGGCTTAACTTAACTCACGGTGCCAAATATCGCGACATAGGACTATAATTGCGCCTTTTATGGGCCCAAAACCTTAAATCGAGAGTTCGGCCTATATAGCAGCTATATCCAAATCTTAACCGATCAGGGTCAAATTGAAGAAAAATGTCGAAGGGCCCAAGACAACTCACTGTCCCAGATTTCGGCGAAATCGGACAATAAATGCGCCTTTTATGGGCCCAAAGCCTTAAATCGAGAGATCGGTCTATATGGCAGCTATATCCAAATCTTGACCCATCTAGGCCAAATTGAAGAAGGATGTCTTAACACAACTCACTGTCCGACATTTCAGCAAAATCGGATAATAAATGTGGCTTTTATGGCCTGAGACCCTAAATCGGCCGATAGGTCTATATGGGGGCTGTATCAAGATATAGTCCTATATAGCCCATATTCGAACTTAACCTGCTTATGAACAAAAAAAAAAGGATCTGTTCAAAATTTCAGCTTAATATCTCTATTTTTAAAGACTGTATCGTGATTTCAACAGACAGACGGACAGACAGAAAGATTTTGCAAATTTTGCCCATGAACATTCCACTAAGGAAGAGGGACAAACTCTCATATATCAATGAGTGCAGTCCGATTCAAGTTTAACCTCAATTATAAGGGGCCTCCTTTTTATATAGGGTTCAAATCGGTTCATAACCTTATATAACTGCCATATAAACCGATCTGGGATCTTGACATCTTGAGCTTCTAGAGGTCGCAATTATTACCATCAACAAACGTGTTTATTATGATCTGAATCGGTTAGAGCCTGATATAGCTGCCATATAAATCAATTTCTCTATTTTATTCTTGAGCCCCCAAAAGGCGCTATTGTTATTCGAATTGGATGACATTTTACACAGGTCCCCAACATATACTTTAATTGTGGTCCAAACCGGCCCATATCTTGATAGCAAAGCAAATCTTCCTTAATTTTTTCATTTTTTTTTTTTTTTTTGGCTAAGAAGAGATGCCGGGAAAATAACTCGACAAATGCGATCCATGGTGGAGGGTATATAAGATTCGGCCCGGCCGAACTTAGCACGCTTTTACTGATTTCCTTTTTTCCACTTTACGACAGGACGTTATTCGAACTGCTGAACTTGCTCAGCTTTAGAAGTTATGGGCCAAACCTACCAGTATCCTCGAAGAAGATATGACTAACCTGCAGACTGTCTACCTAACGAGTGGTGACATTGTGGTCAGTAAGTTGCATGATCCCGTACCTACCTTGGCTGAGTAGCAGAAGGGGCGGATACATTTTGGGAATCTTAATATTTTAGGAGATGGAACGAAAATGTATAGTCGAACCGGATATAAAACCCATAGCACAGAACTACACATGCCGGCCTTGGATTGGTATGAACATCAGGCAGTTTGGAATATTGAGCTCCGATTTATGTAATGTTCATTGGAAAGCTCATATTGAGAGTTACCGGCAGCATCCACCGGCAGTGTACACGCATTGGGACATCAAATAATTCACTCTACGCAAAATTTTGTAAAGATCGGAAATTGTGGCTACTACAGATTCAAAAGTCTGATCTGATTTTGTTCAAAATCAATTGCGTTCGTTCTTGGACTAAAGAAGGGACTTGTGCAAAATTTTACTGTATTTAAACAACTTGTGCGACCTGTATATGGATAGGAGTGGAAGTGATTCTAAGTTTGCTCGTTTATACTTTACTCGTACGATAACACAGAACCCCATACCACAGTACATATGGCTCACCTAAGAGTAAGAAATGATGAGCTCTGTCTCGGTGGCATGGAACTGGCAGGACTCATAAAAGGGGCATTTGTTTTCTAATTTTCAAGAAATTTAACAAACTGAGTTGTGTTATTCAACTCGATGTCCATGTCACGTACGGTTTAGATCCCACCATTTTGGATATAGTTGTCATTAGTGCCGATTTTCCGATATTTGATCTTGGGCGCCAATATAAGGCGAATTTTTTAGCCGATTACGCTGAAATTTGGAACAATGTGTTGTGTTTAGCCCGTCACCATCCGGACCGAGTAAAGTTGAAGTCGGATTATATTTGGATACTAGCTGCCAAACGAGTATAGAAAGATCTTCTGATTTAACTGAAATTTGGTGTAGTGTGTTTTGTTTTACACCTCAACATCTGTGCCGCGTTGGCTCTCGATTGATAAGTATACCGATCGACTAAGAATCACTTTCTGATTCGATTAAGCTATGTCCGTCTGTCTGTCCGTCTGTCCATATTAATTTGTGTACAAACTACAGGTCGCAATTTCCATCCGATGGTCTTCAAATTTGGTACAGACATGTTTTTCGGCCTATAGACGAAACCTATTGAAATTGGAAAAAATCGGTTCAGATTTGGATATAGCTCCCATATATATGTTCGTCCGATTTGCAGTAATAATGCAATAAAAAGGTAATTTGTTAACCGATTCTCTCGAAATTTGGTAGGAAGGATTTTCTTATGACTCTCGACATTACTGGTGAATTTCATAGAAATCGTTTCAGATTTAGATATAGGTCTCATATATATATATACAGCCCGATTTTCACTCCTAGAGCCATTGCAAGCGGATTTATTGATCGATCTTCACAAAAATTTTGTACAACACCTTCCTCGACGACTACCACAATATCTGATAAGTTTGCTTGAAATCGGTTCATATTTGGATATAGCTCCCATATATATGTTCGTCCGATTTGCAGATATAATGCAATAAAACGGTCATTTGTTAACCGATTCTCTCGAAATTTGGCGGGACGCATTTTTTTATGACTCTCGGCATTACTGGTGAATTTCATAGAAATCGGTTTAGATTTAGATATAGCTCTCATATATATATATCGCCCGATTTTCACTCCTAAAGCCATTGCAATCGCATTTATTGACCGATCTTCTCAAAATTGTGTACAACGCCTTCCTCGACGACGATCACAATATCTTATAATTTTGCTTGAAATCGGTTCATATTTGGATATAGCTCCCATATATATGTTGCAGATATAATGCAATAAAATTATTACTGGTGAATTTCATAGAAATCGGTTCAGATTTAGATATAGCTCTCATATATATATATATATATATATATATATATATATATATATATATATATATAGCCCGATTTTCACTTCTAGTGCCATTGCATGCACATTTATTAACCAATCTTCCCAACAATTTCTAAAACGCTTTGCTCGACAATTTCCACATTATCCGAGAAGTTTGCTCGAAATCGATTCAGATTTAGATATAGCTCCTATATTCGTCAGATTTTTGGCAATTTCCAATAATGTTGTCATTTGTCAATTGTAGTTATTACAGTTTGAACATATGTGCTCGCCGAGGTCGATCAAAATAGGTTCAGAATTGGATATAGCTCCCACATTGTACTTATGGGATAGGTGTAGGGTATTATACAGTCGGCACCGCCCTACTTTTGCCCTTCCTTACTGGTTTTGGAATATTCTTTTGAATACGATTCTGACGAAATTTATATGTTCGGTATTTCTGATTATTTGACTAAAATTTCCAATCCCATCTTCGTTAAAGAGAAAATTATAAATTATCTGAGAACTACGTGCAAATGTTCCATCGTTTTTCCTAGGGCCCCTCAATTTAAGCCTTAATCGCGTATCGTGTGATATCTGTGTGGTCTCATGAACTTCTGACTGATGATGAATACCACGTCAAGTCTTTTGCATATACACCATAAACCCACACACACAAATACACATTATTGTAAAGAAAAAAGGAATCATTCACTTGTGTGTGTGTGTGTGTTTGGGCATTGGGAAATACCAGAAAAAAAGTGGAGGCTGCATTTTAAGTGCAGAAGCTTTTTGCTACACAACATTGTTATAATATTTTTTATGGCTCTATGCAAGGGAATGAATGACCAAGTGTGTGTGTGTGTGTGGGTATCCACATACACTAATGGGTGTGAGTTTGTGTAACTGCATGAATTTGAGTATTTTTGTAGTTTTGTTAACTCTGTGGTGGACTTTTTTGCGGCCATCCATATATGGTTTTTGGTATCTTTGTGAGTCCTTGCTGCGGTATCTGTGCAAATGTGTGCGTATATCCACACACACACACACACTCCAGCCAAAAGACCAAGGGACTTTTTTGCTATGGCTGTGTTTGTGTGTGTGTGTGTGTATGACTGAATGTATATTTTATGCTATAAGCAAATTTGCAACTTGTTAGAGCCAACAAATGGACTTTGCAATCAAAAATGGAAAGTAATGCATATCGTCTGTCCATCATACGCCGTGTTTTTCGACCATGTATGTGTCCTCTTCCTTTTTTTTTTGTGTACTGTTTATTTTCCTTTTCGATTTGGTCGAATTTTAAGTAGAGTTGAGTTTTTTTAATTTATTGTGTGTTTTTTTTATTTTTTTTAGGATGGCTGGCTGGCAATGCATTTGTTTTTTGTTGTCACTTTTACAGGCAATGCGTTTTTTGTTTTTATTCCAATAAAACAAAATTTTTATGTTGTTGATGCACATGTTGTTATTTCACAGCATTCAATTTTTACTGGTTTTGGAGTTGATGTTGCCAAGTTTTTTGTGTTTTTTTTTACTTTAGCGGTCGGTCATTTGGTCCATAAAGCAGAGTATTGCTTTTTGGCTGACTAATGAAAATAAAAAGACGACCATTTTTAACCCATACTAACATACACTTGCGTGCAATTGCATTTGATGGTTCTAGAGTACATATATGCGAGTGTGTGTGAATATGTGCGTTATATGTATATGTTCACAGCATGTCCTTTGTGCATACATTTCTGCCAGGAACATTATACTATTTTGGAGTGTGTGTTAATTTTATGGGGACACGTTAAAAGAGTTGCTTTATCACTTTCATACCCTACACTAACAAAACTGCAAAGTAATTATTTAATTTATTCAGATGTCTATACACACTATTCGGTCAATTGGTTTAAAAACTTCCTTATAATAAGTTGCTTTCACAGTTTCTTATATGTCTTTGAAAGGCTTTTATGGAATTGGTAGATTTTTTTTTTTTTTTATTTTTGGCAGTTCTGTATTTTTGAAGTACAGGGTGCCCCAAAGAGGTAAGTGGAGCGGGTAGGGGGTCGAGAGGGGGCGCATCTGTAGGGGAAAGCCCCCAAGTTTGTTTCTCTCTCCAGTCAATAGCCATCATGCTCTGGTCTAGGGAGTGGGCGTTTGCCGTCAAGAGCTCCTTTTCTAACGATCGCTCACTTTTTGCTATGCAACGTGCTTTCCACGCTCGCTTTGAAATTCCTCCTCACAAACTCGTTCCATCATTCATTTTCGTTGCGAATGAGTAACATTTCGGGAGTAAGGAAGAGTCGCTAAACCCAGAAGTGATCTTCAACGGAACATTAGAACTCCGGAAAATATCTAAAGAGTGAGGCAGTCGCAAACAAGCAGCGTCTAGTCAAATTTCTGACAATTTCTGTTCTGTTTTGGAATAATTAACCGAATGCGATTTTGTTGCCCATCAAAATGCATGTCAAATGCTGATTGACAACCTTAATGAACACGAGGTAGTGTTTTTCAGTGACGAGGCTGAGTTTCATATTTCCGTATGCGTCAACAAGGAAATCCCTAGTTTATGTCGATCTGCCACGGACCATAGCACACATCAAGAACAATATTGGCGACGTCATTGCCAATATGCCAATTGATATGTTGCAAAGACTGGACACGAATTTGAAAAATCGACTTAATAAATTTTTTCTTTAGAGAAAATTTCACTGAAATTTTTTCTTTAAAGAAAATTTCAATGAAATTTTTTTTAAGAGAAAATTTCACTAAAATTTTTTCTTTAGAGAAAATTTCACTGAAATTTTTTCTTTAGAGAAAATTTCTCTAAAATTTTTTCTTTAGAGAAAATTTCACTGACATTTTTTCTTTAGAGAAAATTTCACTGACATTTTTTCTTTAGAGAAAATTTCACTGACATTTTTTCTTTAGAGAAAATTTCACTGAATTTTTTTCTTTAGAGAAAATTTCACTGACATTTTTTCTTTAGAGAAAATTTCACTGAAATTTTTTCTTTAAAGAAAATTTCACTGATATTTTTTCTTCAGAGAAAATTTCACTGAAATTTTTTCTTTAGAGAAAATTTCACTAAAATTTTTTCTTAAGAGAAAGTTTCACTGAAGTTTTGTCTTCAAAGAAATTTTCGTTGACACTTTTTCTTTAAAGAAAATTTCATTGAAATTTTTCCTTTAGAGAAAATTTCATTGAAATTTTGTGTTTAGAGAAAATTTCAGTGAAATTTTTTCTTTAGAAAATTTTACGGACATTTTTTTTTCTTTAAAGAAAATTTCACTGAAATGTTGTCTTTAGAGAAAAATTTCGCTGATCTCAATTAAAACAAGTAAAAAGGCGTTAGGTTCGGCCGGGCTAAACTTTGCATACCCACCACCTCGGGTATATATGTAAACCATAATCCGGTGAAAAATGCATAATTTATGCCACCGTAACAGCTTTATCGAAATATGGTCCGATTTGGAACAAATTCAACACAGATATTGAGAGGTCTAATAAGTACAAGTCATTGTTCAATTTTATAGAACAAAATATTGGTCTTTGTGGTGGCCACACCCAAACATAGGCCGATCTGAACCATAAACGACACGGATGTCGAAAAGCCTAACATAAGTCATTGTGTTGAAATTCAGCGTCATCGGATCGTAAATGTGCCTTTTTTGGGGCCAAACTTTAAATCGAGAGTTCGGTCTATATGACAGCTATATCCAAAACTGAGCTGATCTGGGCTAAATTGAAGAAGGATGTTAAAGGGCCTAACATAACTCACGGTCTCAAATTTCGGGGCGATCGAATAATAAATGCATCTTTTATGGGCCCAAGACCTCAAATCGGCGGATCGATCTATATGATAGCTATATCTAAAGCTGAACCGATCTGAGCCATATTGAAAAAGGATGTCAATGGGCGTAACAAAACTCACTGTACCAAATTTTAGTAAAATCGGATAATAAATGCGCCTTTTTTTGGCCCAAGACTTTAAATCGGCGGATCGGTCTATATGACATCTATATCCAAATCTGGACGGATGTGAGCCAAATGAAATTGGATGTCGATGGGCCTGACGCAACTCACTGTCCCAAAATTGAACAAAATCGGATAATAAATGTGGCTTTTATGGGCCAAAGACCCTAAGTCGACGGATCGGTCTATATCCGCTTTGGTTGAAATATTGCATGACGTGTTTTGTTATGACTTCCAACAATTGTATTAAGAATGGTTCAAATCGGTCCATATTCTGATATAGCTACCATATAAACCGATGTGGGGTCTTGACTTCTTGAGCCACGAGAGGACGCAATTATTATCCGATTTGGCTGTAATTTTGCATGAGGTGTTTTATTATGACTTTCAACAACTGTGCTGAGAATAGTTCAAATCGGCTCATAACCTGATAAAGCTGTCATTTAATCCGATCTGGAGTCTTGACTTCTTGAGCCACTAGAGGGCGCAGTTATTATCCGATTTAGCTGAAATTTTGTGCAACGGCTTCCGTCATGACCTATAACATACGTGTCGAAAATGGCATGAATCGGTTTATAGCCTAATGCAGCTCCCCTATTAACCGATCTCCCTATTTTACTTCTTCAGTCCCTAAAGTGCGCAATTCTTACTTGATTTGGCTGAAATTTTACACAATGACTTCTACCATGGTCTCCAATATTCAGTTCAATTATGGTCCGAAATGAACCACAACTTGATATTTTTCCAATAACATATCAAGTATTTTATTTTATCTTTTGTTAGCCTAAAAAGAGATACCGTGGCAAGAGCTCGACAAATGCGATCCATGGTGGAGGGTATATAAGATTCGGCCCTGCCGAACTTAGCACGCTTTTACTGGGTTTGCTTTAAAATCTATTATCTCAAAAAAGTAATCGGCGAAAAATATCGCGAAAAACTAATATAGTACCAGCTTTAACAGGGATACATCTTCAAAAATTAATAACTGAAGCACTTTTTTATTGATGTTTGAAATTAGTAAGTTTCTCTTGAGCACCCTGTATTTCAGGCCGATTGGTTAGTTTATTATAAGGTGTGAGTCGCCATGAGTAAGGGGATAACCACCCCAGAACCCATCCTTTTATCCCAGGATAACACAGTAGCACAGACGTTAGTTTATCCGCCTATATTGTTGAACGCCTGGGTTCAAACCCTGGCGAGAATATCAGCCAACAACTTTTGGTGGTGTTGATCCGGACTATTAGTGTCGGTGTTCGAATTTCGTCAGCGTAAGTAAGGGGTTAACCACTTACTCTACACAAGTGTAGAGAATCGAATAGTTTACATGCCCCTATATTAGCCTTAAATTTTCCCCATTCTTTATAGCTCAGCTTTTGAGAAATAAAGCAAACATATTGTTGTAAATGTGTGTGCGTGTGTGTGTATTCATATGTATCCTGTACGCCACAGCTATAGCCACATTCAGTGAAGGGGAAGTGTCGTTAAGTGCATGCATTATGGACACGTTGTACTCTGGTTTGTCCTAATAATTGCGGCCAGACCGACAAAAAACAACAACCGACAAACAGCAAAAGTTTGGGCTTTTATGCATACATTGTGGATTAATAAAAATCAAAAAAAAAAAGAAAAAACATTGCAACAGAAAACAAATATGATGGTCATACTGTTGTTTTTGGTGATGGTTGTAAATGTTGGTATGTCTTACAATGGTTAATGCGAAGAAAAATTCTAACTATAGAAGATTCCAAATTTGGGCCAAATCGGACCATATTTGGGTAAATTTTCCATTAGGCCGTCATTTTGATTTATTATCCCGAGCCCATAAAAGTTCACTTACGACCCAAATTTGGCCATGACCATTCCATTCAGGAACAGGGGATACTTCCCCCATATCAATGAGTGCAGTCCGATTAAAGTATAAGCTTAAAAGTAAGGGGCCTCCTTATTATGCCGAGTCCGGACGGGGTGACGTATAATGACCACCGTGGAAAACCACCGCTGAAATTGTTTTGATGTCAACTACAGGATTTGAACCCAGGCATTCGGCGGCATATGCTAACCTGTGCGATACGGTGTTCTTCGAAGATATCAAGCCTACCCTGGGAAAACTACCTGTTTCACTCTACTCCAATCACTCTCTTATTCCAAACTTCTGCATGCAATTAATTTGCTATACAAAATTATGGACCTGACCGTATCAAATCCTTTGAAAGGTCAGTGGTCTATGGCATGACTGGACCAGATTAAGCACTCTGCAAATACATGCAGTTATGGCGTGCAAAACAATGGTAGTGCTTGGCGATTGATGCACAGTACATGGCAACCTTAAGCAGTACCTTAAGCGTCTTAACTACTTGACTTCTTGAACCCCTAGAGGCTTTAATTCTTAACTGATATGGCTTAAATTTTGAACTTTCATGTTTTCTCTGTCCTCCAACATATGTTTCATGTACGGCCGGAATCGGTCTAAAACTTGATATAGCCCCCATATAAACTGATCTCCTGAATATACTTCTAGAGCTCCTAGAGCTAGCAGTTTTTGTCTGATTTGACTGAAATATTCAACAGTGACTTCTGCTATGATCTTCAATATTCGAGCAAAATATGGTGTGAATAATCGTTATATCATATCTTGAGCCCCTGTTGCACTATGGTCGAAATGACCGTTCTAGCGCCGCAAAACGAAATTTTCAACTTGTTTAAAATCTGCAGAATTGTGCCTCAATCGATCAGAAAGATTCCACTGGCCTAGTCGAAGAGCTGAAGGCCATATCGAATTGAAGATTATATGGAAGGTACATCGAAATCTGAACTGTTTTTTATGAAATTTTGCAGTCGTATTGAAACTTTAAAGAAAACACTTCGTGCAAAATTTTGTAAAGATCGGACCAAAATTGTGGCTGCTATGGCCATAAAATTCCAAGTCGGATGAAAGTTATATATGGGAGCTATATCTAAATCTGAACCGATTTTTATGAAATTTTGCCCACATATGAAGACGTCGAATAAAGCACCTCGTGCCAAATTTGTTTAAGATCGGGACATAATTGTGGCTTCTATAGCCTTAAAAGTCGATATCAGATGAAAGATATATATGGGAGCTATATCTAAATCTGAACCGATTTTTATGAAATTTTTCCCACAAATAAAGCACCTCTTGCCAAATTTTGTAACGATCGGACCAAAATTGTGGCTTCTACAGTCTTAAAAGGCCATATCGGATGAAAGATATATATGAGAGCTATATCTAAATCTGAACTGATTTTGTTCAAAATCAGAAGCGTTTGCCCTTTGCGAAAGATTTGAGCAAAATTTTATGACAATCGCACAATAAATCCGACCTGTAACTTGATCACAAGGATACATGGACAGACAGACGGACGGATAAGTGCGCTCGTAGTCTTATATGTCTCTTTATTATTCCGAAAACCTGATACTGATCTCCTTTCTGTTTCCTTTCAGTGATAGCCTCGCCTGCTCACGATCTGGATTTCCCCATAAGATTTTAATTGTCCTACCGATCGTTTAAGTATACCACAGTGTGAATAAGCTTACGTCGCCCACGCTTTTATTTCCCCTTATTTCGCTATGGCTTGGCATCCATACAATGCGGTTGGTGCTTTCTTCTGAGAATGAGTTAATCTCCTTTTTACACTCCAAGACTGTTCGTTACCTTACCGTAATGGTTGTTATAGTCCTAATGGGCAGTTTGCAGTCCGTAAATTTGTTTAACTCTCGACGTCCTCACATTAACGCCATATGACCTCAAGTATTGCGCGATCACCCCCATCTCCGCCTGCAGGCAGTCACAAACATATCTCAGATAGTTAGACTTGATGCCACCGTACCGCAGAGGCTTGCTTATCGGCCTATGACGATGCCATCAGAAAACATTTATCAACGGTGGATTTTGACTCCTAGTGCTGGCAACAATTGTGAGGTACTATCCATGTAAAAACAAAGAGGTGTCGCACTGCGGCACGCCGTCTGGACTCGGCTATAAAAAGGAGACTCCTTATCACTGAGTTTAAACTTGAATCGGACTTCAATCATTGATATGATATGATATGAGGCTCTGTACCTTAATGGAATGTACATGAGCAACATTTGGAATTTGCAATGAAATTTTTTTTTGCGACTGGTATTATGGGTCGATTTTCAGTTTGGTAACTGATTCGAATGGCCTGAAATTTCGTCATCATTTCATTGTTTCGTCTCTATGAAGATTGATCATTAGGTAGGTGTTGGGTATTACGAGTTGTTGGGTATTTTTATAGCCTACACCACTACTGTGGTACAGGGTATTATAACTAAGTGAATTTGTGTGTAACATCCTGAAGGACGAGAGCTAGACCCATTGATAAGCCTACCAATCGACTCAGAATCACTTCCTGATACGATTAACATATGGCTCTCTGTCCGTCTGTCTGACGATGAACGTGTGGCAGATCCGTCTGTCTGTCTGTCCGTCTGTCTGTGCGTCTGTCCGTCTGTCTGTCCGTCTGTCTGTCTGTCCGTCTGTCTGTCCGTCTGTCTGTCCGTCTGTCTGTCCGTCTGTCTGTCTGTCCGTCTGTCTGTCCGTCTGTCTGTCTGTCCGTATGTCCGTCTATTTGTCCGTCTGTCTGTCTGTTTGTCTGTCTGTTTGTCTGTCTGTCCGTCTCTCTGTCCGTCTGTCTGTCTGCCCGTTTGTCTGTCTGTTTGTCCGTCTGCCTCTCTGTCGATATAAACCATATTTGGAACGGACGTCGGGAAACCTAAAGCAACCCATTCTTTAAATTTTCAACGAAATCGGGTAATAAATAAAGCTTTTATGGGCTTCAGACCCTTTATCGGCAGATCGGTCTATATCGCAGATATATCTGAATATTGTCCGATCTTAACCATATTTAGGTCCTATATTGGGAGGCCTAAAACTATCTACTGTTTCAAATTTCAGCGAAATCGGTTTAAAAATAAAGCTTTTGTGGGCTTCAGACCCTTTATGGGGAGATCGGTCTATATGATAGTTATATATAAATATGGACCGATCTAATCCATATTTAAGTCAGATGTCGGGAGGCTTAAAATAATAAACTGTTGCAAATTTCAGCGAAATCGGGTAATAAATAAAGCTTTTATGGCCTTCAGACCCCTTATCGGGAGATCGGTCTATATGGCAGCTATATTTAAATATGGACCAATCAAATCCATGTTTGGGTCAGATGTCAGGAGACTTAAAATAAATGGTAGCTATATCTAATTTTAGTCCGATCTAAACCATACTTAGGTCAGTTGCCGGGAAGCCTTAAACTACTCTCTGTTTCAAGCAAAATCGGATGGAAAATAAAGTTTTTATGGGCAATAGACACTTTATCGGAAAATCGGTCTATATAGCAGCAATATCCAAATATGGTCCAATTTGGCCCATTCAGTATCTTAACCAGCGTGCGTTAAGAAGACGTATCTGTGCCAAATTTCAGCTCAATATCTCAATTTCTTAAGGCTCTAGAGTTATTACAACAGACGGACGGACAGACGGACATACGGACAGACACACGGACATCGTTAAATCGTCTTAGAATTTTACGACGATGCGAAATATATATACTTTGCAGGGTCGGAAATTGATATTTCGATGTGTTGCAAACGGAATGACTAAATGAATATACCCCCTATCCTACGGTGGTCGGTATACAAATTTGAAAACTGCAGAAATGGTCTGTTGTTTTAGCAACAAATTACTGATTACATTTATGCTGTTTTTACTCACAAATTTCTCTGAGTGTACATGTTTTAACTGACTTGGTAAGATGGCATATACTCATAAACACAGTTGTTATTTATTTGGTGATAAGATATTTTTTTCCATATGATGGCCGATAGCTTAACCAGATTTAATCTGACACCCCTCCTCCATAGGATGAGGGTATACTTATTTTGTCACTCAGTTTGTGACACCTCGAAATATTCGTCTAAGACCCCATAAACTATATATATTCTTGATCGTTCTTGATTCGTCCGCCCGTCCGTCCGTCCGTCTGTCTGTCGAAGCAGGCTTACTTTCGAAGGAGTAAAACTAGGCGGTTGCAATTTTGCACAAATACTTTTTATTAGTATAGGTCGGTTGGGATTGTAAATGGGCCAAATTGGACCATGTTTTGATGTAGCTGATTTCTTAAGCCTCTAGAGGGCGAATTTCTCGTCCGATTCAACTGAAATTTTGCACGTGCTGTTTTGGTATCACTTCCAACAGCTATGCTAAGTATGATTCAAATCGGTTCGTAACGTGATATAGCTGCCATATAAACCGATCTTGGGTCTTGACTTCTTGAGCTTTTCTTTCTTTCTTTAATTGGGTATGACAGAGTATTTGTTCCACTAGCATAACATAGAACAGCGTTCCAAGAGCCTCGATCCTCTGCGCTCATTCTAATATCTCTGACACTAAGTTTCGAGGTGTTTCCCACAACTTGATCTTTCCATTGGGCTTTTGGTCTTCCCGGTTTGCGTGTACCACCGTGTTTGCCTTCAAAAGACTTCTTTGCTGGACCTTCTTCATTCATTCTGACAACATGACCTAGCCAACGCAGCCGTTGTATTTTGATACAACGTTCGTGGTTCATACGTGGCCTATATTCTTCATTAACGCAAACTGGTCCATACATTTTACGAAGAATCTTTCTCTCAAAGTTGGCAACCCTGTTTCAATAAACATCAAAAAAGTGAGCTCTGTGACGAAGCTAAACAAAATAATTAAAAACAACGGTTGTAAGCAGTAGACATACAAACAAACATTTGTACCAACGAAAACAAACCAAAGTCTAAGTGAGAAGCATCGAAAATGCCCAGCTCAAGCCGTCGCAGCATAAAAAATAAAAAAGTTTTGTGTGGCCAATGTAGAATGGAGGTGAAAGAGGACAAAGAAGATATCATTGAATGTGACAAGTGTGAGAGAATGTTTCATGTTGTTTGTGCAAAATTGGATAAACGTCAATTTGATCATTTACTCAAAAACAAAGATGAAGAGTACATTTGCTATATATGTGATGACAGTAATGCATCAGCTGGCACAGTTAAAGAAGAACTGCAGCACATAAAAGCAAAGCTCGACAAACTAGACCAGTTGCAGGAATCAATGAATTTTATGTCAACGAAATTTGATGAAGTTCTAAAAGGAATATCTGAAAATAAAAAAAAGATTGAACGCATTGAAAAAGAAAATCAAAATCTAAAAATGGAGGTAAAAAATTTAAAAGACTCAATGAAGTTTTTAAACGATCAACGTGTAAAGAATGATTGTATAATTAGCGGAATTAATTACGACAGTGAAAAGAGTGCTGCTCAAGCTGTAATTGAATTTTCAAAAACTGTTGGCGCTGATATACCAAAAGAATCAATTGATGATGCTTATTATTTGAGAAATAAAACCCAAACCAATCCGAAAACTAGTTTGGTGGTCAAATTTATATCAAAGTCTGCGAAGGATACATTTATGGCCGTTAAACCACAATTGAAAAAGAAGGAGGAAACAAGATCTATTTATGTAAATGATTTCTTGAGTAAAGAATCTATGCATCTTTTAAATTACGCCAGATCACTAAAATCAATTGGATTTGAAAGAGTTTATTCACACTCTGGAAGAATTTTTGCAAAGAAAAATGAAATTACCAAGCCAAGGTTAATTAGATCAGAAGAGGACGTTAACACTATACTCCTAGATGCTACAACGAGCAGGCAATACAGCAGAAGAGTCTCGCAGAAACCAGTTCCTGTTTTGCACGATTCTGATGGATCTGAGGATGAAACCCAATCGCAGTTTATTTCACCTGTAACTATAAATTAAATTAAATTCTGTTTTTCTTTTTCGAGTTACTTATCCCTTAATTAATTAATTATGTCTTTTAACAATAAATATTTTTTGAATTTTGAAACATTTAACAGTCATTTAGCAAATTTCAACAGAAAGTTTTTAAATATCATGTCCATAAACATTCGAAGCATTTCATCGATAAACAAATTTAATGAATTTAAGCTTTTAATTTCACAATTTGAGATTCTGCCGAATATTATTGCTGTACAGGAAACGTGGTTTCAAGATAATTTGAAACAGATTTATAATATTCCAGGTTATAAAGCAGTACATTGCTGTAGAAACGATGCACACGGTGGCACATCTATTTTTATTCGAGATAATTTTGAATGCACTGTTGAATATTGTGAAAGCAAACATTTTTTTGATGCAATAATCATCCTTTTAAATGATTTTAAAATAGAGGGAAAGCCTCTGAAAATAACCAGTTTTTATCGTTCTCAGAAATGTAATCTGGAAACGTTTTACAGATGTTTTGAGGACATTTTGCAAGATATTGGCATTTCTCCAAGTGTCATTATGGGAGATTCGAATATAGATTTTTTAAATTCTTCATTGTCATCAGATCTTTCAAATTTACTTCATGATTTTGACTATAAAAGTTGTCATTCTTTAATTACACGTCCATATAGCGGAAAATCAATAGATAATATTTTCAGCAACTTTCAGAATGCTATTGTAGTTGATTCAGTTGAATGTAAGTTATCTGACCATAACTTGATATCATGTAAAATTATTTCCAGTGCGGAAAGAAATGAAATCTCTAATAGAAAGTATCGCCAGTGTGACTATAGTTTGTTGAGACAATCTGTTCTCAATGAATTCGGGAATATGCGACTCTGCGGTGATGCAACCGCTGACATGACGCGGCTATTGAGGACATTTTCTGAGTGTGTACAAAATTCTTCAATAGAAAAAGAGGGAATAGGATTTTCAGGGAACTTAATAACTCCTTGGGTCAATGAAAACTTATTATCTCTTATAAGGTGGAAGAAGAAATTGTTACTGAAGAGAAGGAAAAAGAGCAAGGATTTGGGTATTGAAAGTAGAATCAAGAGTATAAGCAAGGTCATAAAGAAAGCAATTAAGATTTGTATGAATTCTTTTTATCAAACGAAACTTAGAGAATTTCAGGCAAATCCAAAGAAATGTTGGAAATTTTTAAATGAACATCTAGGTAGAGCAAGGAGTTCAGAAATACGGTTGAAAAATGATAATGGTGATTATGTTACAAATAATGAGATGTGCGAAATGTTTAATGACTTTTTTGTGAATATACCAAAGGTACTAAAAAGTAAAATTCGATATTTTCCTGGAGATAACTTTAATATGTTTGACACGTTAACCCCTGTTCGATACTCATTTCATTTCTGTGCAACGTACGAAGAAGAGGTTTTGGAATTTGTTTCGAAATTGCAAATAAATAAGAGTCCTGGTCATGATGATGTAAATACGAAGATGTTGAAAGTGTGTGAAGATGTTGTTTTACCGAAATTAATTGCTGTTTTTAATACAATTATTAATACGTCTGTGTATCCAGATATTCTAAAGATTTCAAAAATTGTTCCAATTCCGAAAGGCAAGGGCTTATGTAGCATTGACAGCTTTCGACCAATTGCCTTGCTATCGTTATTTGATAAATTATTGGAAAAGGTTTTACATAGGCAACTGACAGCATACTTCGAGGATAATAATTTGTTATATAGATTTCAGTTTGGATTTAAAAAAGGCAGTGGTACGCAGGAGGCAATAGTCAATGTGGTCAATACAATATGTGAAGGTTTAGATAATGGTTACGGTGGAGTAGCTGGAGTTTTCTATGATCTGTCAAAGGCATTTGACTTGGTAGATCATGAAATATTACTTCGAAAACTACGGTTTTATGGAATTGTTGGAAATGCTCATAAACTGATTGAGAGTTATCTTCGAAACAGGAAACAGTTTGTTCAGATAGATGGATGCAGTAGTAGAATGGAAGATATTCAGTATGGGGTACCTCAGGGCAGCGTGCTAGGTCCCTTGCTGTTTACAGTTTATTTAAATGACATAGCAAATATGAAATTGCATGGAAAATTGATAATGTATGCTGATGATATGAGCCTTTTTTATCCTTATTGTCATGAAGTTATTTTGAAAGCTCAAATTGAACATGATGCCAACGCAATTCATGACTTTGCAAGAATAAATGGATTGGTTTTGAACTCTGAGAAAACTAGGATTGTGCGTTTTCGGCCCCATGCTAGTGGAAGTAATGATTTCAACGTTTCTATTTGTGGGAGAAATGTAATTGAGAACACTTGTTTGAAATATTTAGGGATACACTTTCAGAGCAACCTCTCTTGGAATTCACACATGCAATATTTGAAGTCAAAAGTAACTCCAGCGATTGGCCTGCTTTATAAATTTAAGAATAAATTCGACAAGGATACCAAGCTATTACTATACAATGCCCTTATACATAGCCATTATAACTATTTGCCTATGATATACGCTGGCAAAAAAAAACGCAGATTTTAAATCCTTGCAACGGTCCCAAAACAAAGCTCTCCGGATTGTTTACAATCTTCCACAAAGGTATTGTACCGAATTATTATTCAAAAACATATCTAAGACTACTTTGCCAATATGTGGGCTTTACAAAATGCAACTCTTAACATACATGTATAAATCACTAAATAACATTGGCTACCACGTGATAACATTTAATCAAAATCAGACTAGGTTCAACACTAGAAATAGTGACAATCTTCACGTAAAAAGGTGTAGACTTGAAACCACTAGGCAACGAATTGAGCATTCCGGTTGTTCTGAATATAACCATCTTCCTCAAAGTATAAAAAATATTCCCAGAATCTCCAGTTTTAAGTCTAATCTAAAATTGTATCTAATGGATAATATGGAAATGCTTCTAATGTGATATATATTATTTTTTATTTTCTTGCTTCGTAAACTTTTTTTGTTCATTTTTTTTTTATTTATATTTACAATGTATTAAAAACTAAAAATTGAAAAAGTTTTTATTGCCAACTCGCCCCAAAAATGTCCATGTGGCGCTGGGGCATTATATTTTATGTATTGGAGTACTATGTAATAAATGAATTTAATAAAAAAAAAAAAAAAAAAAAAAAAAAATACTCCAAGTACTGCCTCATCTGCTTTCACAAGTACCCATGCTTCAGAACCATATAACAGCACGGGTAGCATCAGTGTCTTGTATAGTGTAATCTTCGTCTGTCGGGAGGTGGTCTTGTTTCTAAACTGCTTACTTAGTCCAAAGTAGCATCTGTTTGTCAGTATTATTCTTCGCTGTATCTCAAAACTGGTGTCATTCGTTTCGGTTACGGCGGTGCCGAGGTAGATAAAGTTACTGACTGTCTCAAAGTAGTGGTTCCCAACTTTCTCCATTTTCTTTATCTGCTCGGTTGTGCAAGGCTGTTTGAGAGTTGAAACCATCCATTTCGTCTTATCTCCATTTACTGCCAGACCCATTTTCACTGACTCTCTTTCGATTCTTTAAAAAGCTGCAGTTACTAGTTCCGATGACCGACCTATGATATCGATATCGTCTTCATAGGCGAGTAGCATGTGTTCTCTTGCGATTAGTGTGCCATATCTATTCACATCTGCATCTCCTATAATCTTCTCCAGCAGGATATTAAAGAGATCACACGATAGGTTGTCTTCTTGTCTGAAACCTCGTTTGGTATTAAATGGTTCCGAGAGATTCTTTCCTATTCTTACTGAGGAACGCGTATCAGCAAGCTGCACCATCCTGCAGAGTCTTATTATTTTTGCAGGGATACCAAACTCAGACATGGCTTGAAATACCTTTGAACGTAAAGGCGGCTTTGTAGTCCACAAAGAGATGGTAGGTGTTGATTTGTTCTTCTCGGTTCTTTACCAGGATTTGGCGCAGTTTGAATATCTGGTCGGGGTGGATTTACCAGGTCTAAAGCGGAATTGGTAGAGTCCAATTATCTTATTGATGTAAGGTTTTAATCTTTCACACAGTACGCTCGAGAGTATCTTGTATGCGATGGGGAGGAGACTTGTTCCTCTGTAGTTTGCACACTCCGTCTTGTCTCCTTTCTTGTGTACGGGACATAGTATGCTGAGGTTCCAATCATCGGGTATGCTTTCATCTAGCCAGATTTCGCAGATAAGCTGATGCCTGACGCCTAATCAGCGTGTCGCCTCTTGTCTTAAATATTTCAGCGGGTAACCTGTCGGCTCCTGCTGCCTTGTTGTTCTTTAGTCGGGTCACTGCTACTTGGACCTCATTCTGACTAGGAGGTCAACATTTTATACCATCATCAGGGATTGGTTCTGCGGTATCCTCTTCGCCGCCAACATTGGACACTAAAATAAAGTATTCTTTCCATATCCTCAGCATGTTATCTGTGTCAGTTACCAGATTTCCTTCTTTGTCTCTGCAGGGGGATGTGCCTGCACCAAAGCCATCGGTTTGATGTTTAATTCTTTGGTAGTATTTCCGGACTTCATTCTGACTCCTGTAAATCTCAATTCGCTCACACTCACGTCTTTTTTTTCTGCGGAATAGACGTTTCTCCTCTCTCCTTTTTTTTTTGTTTTCATAATAAACCTAGGCAAATTTTTCACAAAGCGACGTCACTGTTAAAATTTTGTTTCAATATTCAATAAAATATTCACACGGCCATAAAACCAAATCCAATCAAAGGAAATTTTGGTTTTTTCCACTCACCCAAAATATGTTTTAATCCATTAATATTTATGACATAAAAAAGTTGGCATTTTTTTTTTTCTTCTATTAGGAAGCCAATGGCAGTTGATGTGCCGAAAGTAGATTGGCGTAGTGGCATCAGAAGATAATTAAATTTGAATAGATTTAAGTTTGCCTCAACTCGTACAGGTTTTTGTGCCATCAGATTACGTTTTTTGTGGTAGATATTTAAGCGCAAGTACGTTTTAAAAGATTACTTAAGGAGCAAAAACCAGAAAAAGCTAATTTGGGACGGGCCGAATTTTATGAACCCTTCACCATGGATCGCATTTGTCAATTTCGTTGCCTGGTATCTCTTTATGGGCAAACAAAGGATAATGGATAAGAATTGCTATGCTGTTGGAGCTTTTTAAGGTTATTGGCTGATTTGGACCATATTTAGCAGTGTTGTTTAAAGCTGTAACACTGTAGCTGTTAAACACTTCATACAAAATTTCAGCCAAATCGGATAAGAATTGCGCCATCTAGAGGCTCAAGAAGTCAAGATCCAAGATCGGTTTATATGGCGGCTATATCAGGTATTGGACCGATTTGGACCATACTTGGCACAGTTATTGGATATCATAACAAAATACGTGGTGCAAAATTTCAATCCAATCGGATAAGAATTGCGCCCTCTAGTGGCTCAAGAAGTAAACATCTAAGATTGGTTTATATGGCAGCTATATCAAAATATGGACCAAGTTGGTCCATTTACAATCCCAATCGACCTACACTAATAGGAAGTGTTTGTGCAAAATTTCAAGCGCCTAGCTGTATTTCTTCGGAAGTTGCTATCGACGGATGGACGGACATGGCTGAATCAACTTAAAATGTCAAGACGTTCAAGAATATGTGAAATTTGTTGGGTCTCAGATCAATATTTCGATGTGTTACAAACGGAAGGACGATATTAGTGTACCCCCATCCTATGGTGGAGGGTATAAAAATGTAATTAACCGAAAATGGATACTTCCATTTTGTTAAAGTGTTGTTATTGTCATTTTTTAATAAATATTTTTTTTAATATCCTTTTTAATAGCCCACACAGTCATAGGAATAATGTTGACACATACGCAAGGGTTAGCATGTGGCAAGAAAATTCCTTGCCACTGAAATCACATTTCTGTGGCTCATTAAGAAGCTCCGAAACGATGTGGAAAATTAAAAATTTACATATTCATAAAGAAACAGAAAAAGAGCTTGTGATGCGTGTTAAAGTCTTGTGGATAATATTCACCATGCGCTATGCTTAAAAGAGTCTCCTATTTGCTGTCTTGGCAAATAGGTTGAGCTTCAAAGGCTGACATTGTTGTCAAAGTGATTTATAAAGACTTTATTTTTAATTGTTAACAGCTTTCATAGTCTCTTATGGTACGTGACTGTGATATTATTCTAATTATAGCCGAAAGAAATGCCACATCATAATGTTGTCAGGAGTAAAAAAGGCTTTGCTCCTTTTAAAGGATTCTCATATTTTTAAACAGTTTTTCTCCTATTGATAACTGCGTTTTATTCTCAAACTTTCTATAGCGGCAATATTTCGTCTTTGGCAGTCGTGTACTCAAAATACTGCTTTCGACCTTCGCAGGAACATGTGTTGCCAGTTAACCTCCTTTGAATTTATGCCAAATGTTTGAAAGTCAGCAATTCCAAAGCTTGTCGATATATGCCCTTCACGCCCCCTTACAAACTTCGGTCTGATGCGAATAATACATCAAAACAGGATATACTTAAAGGCCACAAATGATACCCACACATAAAACACGCACGCAAAACACGCATCCGGCAGAAATCAAACTTCCCCTCTGAACTTTTAACATTTCTTTTGGCCAACAGCGCAATGTTCGATTTTGGCCATTAAGCTTCTACTTTGCTGATGTGTTTGCTAAGCGACCTCCTGGGCCTAAGGCCATGCCACAGACGCTTAACAATCAAAGAGGTTTATGTGAAACAAATCACGGTTCCTTTTGCCTAGTTGTGTCCTTGTTAAAAGGATATTTAATGGTTTTTAAGGATTCACATTTCTATTTATATGAACTTTTTGTTTTATGTGGGCTATATAATGCTGTGGGTTTGCAATACTTCAGCAATTGTCATATTGGGGTTCTTTTGCCAAAGAGAACAAAAAAAAAGGCCTAAAAGCTTCTTTCTATTCGTTGTGTGGGGAATAGAAATTAGCAAAATCAGTAATAGCCTTAAGGATTTCGGACCCAAACATATGAGCGGCATACATATGTTGCCACTTTGAATAAGCGACATTAAACGAGTATGTCAAAACTGTGGGCTTGATAATCGCTTTTTTCACATAAATATACTCGTTAATACAAAGATATATACCCAGCAAACTTTTTTATA